>NW_008691890.1:0-5790 GCF_000695815.1 Acanthisitta chloris
TATTTTTAAAATACATTTACGTATATAAAATTCGACAGGAGAAATTTAAGCAAAGTACTGCGAGTTTTTACTAATAGATCATTTTATTCATTTGCTGGATGATCCACGATAATTATTCATTTGTATTAAAACGTGTGGGGAAAGCACCCGAAGAGGTGGGGAGGTTTTAATCTGACTAAAACACGATTGCCATATAGATCTCGTTCATATCTGCAATAGGCACCGAATTACCTAGTGATTTCGTGTCTCAAGGTAGACAGGGTCAGGCCTGGAATGCTCTGATGGAAGCTCAGTGAGGAAAACCTAACATTTAAGGAAGAAGAACACTGTTTGCTGCTGATTCTGACATTCAGATGAAATATAAACCTGTTGTTGTGACTGTTTTGGGTCATTGTATTTCCATGCCTCTCTTTCACCCTCAAGCACTGGATGGAAAGGACAGAATTCTGATTGATTTCCAATGCTGTTAATTACTGACTATGTTAAAGCTTCATCTGCAATTTAAGTTGGATACATGAATTTTCTTTTTTTCAATCCTTGACTATTTCTTGTATTTTTGTTTGCATGGGTAAATGAACTTCAATTTCACACTATAGGTGACCACAGTTTGCTAGCAAACTATTTTCTTTCATTTTGGTTAGTGTAACCTTAACATTTGGGTTAAATCTCTCACCATAACTTTCTCTCTGCATTTTGTTGTGCCTAAAAAAATATTTCAGGGACTGAAAATACTCACACATGCCAGCCTGAAGTGTTGGGTTTTTTTTCTGCTGAGCCTCATTGCAACTGATTGGAGTGTCTGTTTTAGGTGCATGCAAGCAAAATAATGCATATATATGCCATACTTATGAACATATGTGCACTTCTTTACTCATGTAATTTTTTTCCAAGATATTCTTCCAGCAGATCACAGCACATGCCCTGTAGTCTTTAAAAGAAGACTGCTGCACAACATTTCACAGTAAAGATGAGGAGCTGAGAGATAATTCTGTTATCTTAAAGCTATGAAGGCTTGTGTGAGCGGACAAGTATTTCAAACACTGATTTGTTTTAAGGCAAGTTGTGAATTGAGTCATGCCAGGAGAAGATATTTGGGATCAAGTGCTTCCTTACTGCTTGTGTCTCGGACCCTAGGCACCTGTAAGAGTGGGAGAAGCTTGCCATTCTTTGTTTCTTAGAATTTACTCTGCAACTGTCCTCATGTGCTCACATACATCAGTCCTGTTTAATGGATGAGCTCTATACACATTAAGCTAATTTCATTTCAGCACGGATTCCTATCTGCTAAATTATATCATGGGCATATGCCCTGGAAGGATCTCTTAGTCTTGAAATGGAAAGTCTTTGGGCTTGTGAGAGTCCTTTCTTGTATTCCCCAGAGGAGACAGTGGGCTGCCAGAAGGTGATTGATATGCATAAAGAAAGAGAGGTGACCATGAATATATGGTGATGTTTTGCTGCAACTTCTCAGTATTGTAAGTTCTCTGACATCTCAGATGCTTTCTGTTCACCTGATTGCAAATGGGCTTTAATATATCGAAGCAAGCAGACAGCATCTAAAGAAGCTTGAGAAGAATCTTCAAGAACTTTTTTCTTCTGTGTAGTAAGTACATTAAGCTGCTCACTCCAGTTATTGAGTTCCTCTCAGTCCAAAAGGACACAAGCACAGTGTGTATGTGTAGGAAAAAATATTTAGGAATGTGGTTAGGGGAAAGGAAGACTAATCTTTTCAGGATAGGACCTCCATTCCCATTCTTACATGTACAGTATTTGAACTTCTGACTGGGAATCTCAGATGCTGCCACAGTAAAAATAATAGAAATAAATTATAGCATGGTATGTAAGTTGTACATAAGTTTGCTGTGACTACATCCATGAAAGATGAGCTTTTATTCTAGTACATAATATATATATGTTAATATATATGAAGTCATTTGGAAATGTTTTAGATATTTATTTAGATCTCTGCCAGTCTATGTAGCTAAATATTTACCACCTGTAATCCAGAAGTCCCAGTATCATTGTTTAACATTTTGAACTTAGTCTCCAAAGTCCTTGAAAATACAGCTTTTCTAATTAAAGAGTTTTTCTGCACAAAAATATGTCATGATTTTTTTTTTGGCTGAGATTCTCACACCTTTTCAAAGCTAGAAGTGTGATTTACATGCATCAGCAGAAGGTAGAATCTGCCATTTCTGATCACATGGAGTCTCTGATCCTGTTTTTTTAGGGTCATAAGCTATTGGACCTTATGACTTGCTGGTGGGACTGCATTTCATCCCATTCCATAGTGGAATTGAGGCTAAGACAGAGCTTGACTATGTAGTCCCAAGAACTTCATTTCAGCAGCTATCTAAAGCAGCTCAGTGGTTTGGAATGGTACCATAAGTATGTAAGTAAAAGAGATTAGTAGGTGGAGTCTATTCCATTATAGGTCTCATTTATTTTACATGTTTTCAGAGCAGTTTCATGGAGCAAATTTGCTGGTTTGCTGTTGTCTCTGTTAGGATGTCAATTTCATGACTTGTAGTTTGGGTTTATGTTTGTTTTTTGTTTGAGAAACTGCTGAAGCAGATGTTCACTTCTATTAGACCTAGGTATTATAAGGATCGGTATGTGATACTTTCCAGTTTCTTACATACACTTAGTTTGTTCTGTGGGATCAGAGGTGTTTAATAATTCCTGTCACCAACACGAGGGGTGACTTAAGTTTTAACAGACAATATAAAATAACTTGACATAATGTGATGGAGGAAATACTGGATCAGGAAACTGTCTTCCTCATGCTCAGCCACCCTTCTTTCAATGTCCTATCAACTCTTCCTTCTTCCATGTGTTTTTGTCATGCAAAATAAACAAGATGTTCTGTGAGCAGTAGCACTAATAAAGTCTGGTTTCCTATGGATCTTTCCCGTAGCCCCTTAAATCCTGTCTGCTGCAGAAAATCTAGCTCTCCCATGTCCTCATGACACCAGGGTTTGGTAAGAGAGAGCAGAACTGTGACTAACCAGGAACCACATAGCTGCCAGCTGCCCTGTCACTATGTGCCCAGCAATTACCCAGTTGAGCAGTGAGTGAAAGTACAAACTGAGTGTTTGTTGCCTTTTTCAGTAGGGGTATTTAGCTACTGCTACTGACTTAGCCTAAACTTAGACTACTACATATTTCTATTCACTTGGTTTCAGTTTTGCCATTCCAGGCTTTGCTCTACTGCCTCCTCTATTCTTTGACTCCTCTTTGTTTTGCTGGTGTCATGGTTTAACCCCAGCCAGCAACTAAGTACCACACAGCTGCTTGCTTCCTCCCCACCCCAAATAGGATGGGGGGGGCAATCAGGAAAAAAGTGAAACTTGTAGGTTGAAATAAGAACAGTTTAATAATTGAAAGAACATAAAATATAATAATAACAATAATAATACTTGTAATGAAAAGGAGAGAGAGAGAGGAACAAATCTCAAGAGAAATAAGTGGTGCACAACACAATTGCTCATCACCTGCTGACTGATGCCCAGCCTGCCCTGAGCAGCAATTGGCAGGTCCTGGCCAAATCCCTCCTAGTTTATACACTGAACGTGGCATTTTATGGTATGGAGTATCCTTTTGGCCAGTTCAGGTCAGCTGTCCTACCTGTGCTTCTTCATGGCTTCTTGTGCACCTGCTCATTGGCAGAGCATAGGATGCTGAAAAGTCCTTGACTTAGGGTAAGCACTGCTGAGTAACAACTAAAACATCAGCATGTTATCAGCATTGTTCTCAGACAATACCCAAAACACAGCACTGTACCAGCGACTAAGAAAAACATTAACTCTGTCCCACCTCAAACCAGGACCGCTGGGTTTCGTCATATTTTATGGGTTACTTGAGAAAGCTGTTGGGTTTCATTTTGATAATGGCTTGTTTGTTAGCTTTCTTTACAAGGAGTTACCTTTTCTGAAAGAGGTGAGAATATAAGTATTAAGATGTTTGAAGGAGAGGAGTTACAAGGACTGCAGGAAGAAAGTCCTAGTGCAGTAGAGTTAAGGAAGCATTGAAAAGAAGAAACATGATGGTGATACTTAGTGCATTGTCAAGTACTGTTGAGGGAAGTAGTGGAAACAATGGGCAAAATGTCGTTTCGGAACAGTCCTAGAATGTTAGGAATATGAGCCAATTATCTTATATATGTTCTATTCCTTTAGCTTTATGATTAAAGCCAGAACAAATAATAGAATCACAGAATTTTAGGGGTTGGAATGGACCTTACAGATCATCTAGTCCCAACCCCCACTGGCCTTCCCCACTAGATCAGGTTGCTCAAGGCCTCATCCAGCTTGGCTTTGAACACTACCAGGGTTGGGAGCTGAGGCAGCATTGCTCCTGTTTTTACTACTTAATTGTCCAGAATTTTCTGCCCAAAACCTAAAAGTAATTTGGGCTACACAGTTATAATGGGAAGGAGTGGGGGTAAATGTGTGAAAAGATGAAAGAAAAAAATGCATTTTGCTGCATAGTCATGTGTTGTTTGTTCAAAGCAACACTGCTTTATTCCTTTTATTTTTTAATGGCTAAGAATTCCCTGGTATTAGCTACCTTTTTTCTACTGACTATACAAGCCCTAGGCTTGAGAAGAGAGGCAGTTGTTGACATCATGTGAGTCTATAGCAGTGGCCATATTGAGTGAGGCCAGAACTCTTTTTAGCCTGGTTGTTCACTCCCAGGAGGGACCAGCAGTGCCACACACAGAGTCAGAAGTGAAGGTTGAAGGATCTGTACCTTCTCAGCAGTTTGTCTCAATAGTTCTTTCATGTCTTCTTGCACCCTTGCCTCTTCTCAGTATTGTAGTACAGGTCAGGATCCTGCTGCCTATTGAGAATCAGCCAAGGAGGGCTGAGCATAGGGGGAGGACCAAACTGACAGGTCTTTAAAAAGAAAACTTACTATCCTTTCTCATACAACTTTCAAATACTGTAGAGAGGGGAGAAAATATACAGTCAACAAGGACAGAAGAGGGTCTATTGTGTACCAAAGGAAACCCAGACCTGCTGAAGGTATCTTCAGACTTAAAGCTGAAGCTATCAAGGGCTGGATTTCAGAACTTGTTCCACAGTTCAGGGCTTTGAAAACTCTCTGGGAGTGTGAAAAAAAAGTTGTTACATGTAAGTTACTAAGTGAATTAAATACTGAGAGTTTTGTATCAAGAGAAATTGTAACAAAGACAAAAAGCTTCTTATTATAGTCTGTTCTGGAACTGTGTATCAACTAGAGAGGCAACAGAAGAGAGCAAATAATTATACTGTTACCTGACCTTTCCATTATGTACTTTAGAACTATTCAAACTATTCTAGCAAATAAAACTAATCAGAAGCTGTGCTTAGGAGATTTTTTTTTTTTTGCTGAAACACAGTTTCCTGATACTGCAACTGGTTCTAATTTGATTTTTTTTTTCTTTTAACACTCTTTTCATAGGAATTTTGCCTTCTTGGAGAAACAGTAGAAAATGCAAAACGAAATAATAAAGCCTGCTAAATACTTCTCAGAAGTGGAGAAGAGTGTGCTGCTTGCATTAGTTGAAAAATACAAATACGTGCTTGAATGTAAAAAAAGTGATGCAAGAACTATTGCTCTGAAACAACGTACCTGGCAAGCACTAGCTCATGAATATAACTCACAGCCCAGTGTATCACTGCGAGACTTCAAACAGTTAAAGAAATGCTGGGAAAATATCAAGGCACGGACAAAAAAGATAATGGCACATGAAAGGCGGGAGAAGGTAAAAAGAAGTATTAGTCCACTTATAAATACTCACATCGT
>NW_008691890.1:5803-21848 GCF_000695815.1 Acanthisitta chloris
CCAGCATATGAGCAAATGTACTTTTTGCAGAGCCCACCAGAAGAAGATTCTGAATATCAGCCTGATGCTTCTGGTCAAGGTATAAATGTTACTGTAATGATGCGAGTAGTATTGTTTTGTACATGATTTTGCCAGTGATTCTCTTTCAGCAGTCTAAATATCTCCACTTAGCTGTGACTGCTGGTTATATAAAAGTAATTTCAGAGTTTGAGCAAATGTACTTTTTGCAGAGCCCACCAGAAGAAGATTCTGAATATCAGCCTGATGCTTCTGGTCAAGGTATAAATGTTACTGTAATGATGCGAGTAGTATTGTTTTGTACATGATTTTGCCAGTGATTCTCTTTCAGCAGTCTAAATATCTCCACTTAGCTGTGACTGCTGGTTATATAAAAGTAATTTCAGAGTTGTGATATTACAAGACTCTTTGTATTTCCCTAGGCCCCCAGGAGTTAAACTGAGGTTTTACACAAATTTTTTTCATCCGTTTTTGACATATCTGCTGCTTTGTGGCAAGCATCACAGTCGCTCTCATACTGGCTTTCCAGGGAACAGTCCCAAGGATATTTTGATCCTTTATAAAAAATGTATCGTTTTGCTGGTAATAAAAAAAGTCACCAGCATCAAATTGATACACAATTGTCTGCTGCAAGAGTTCCCTGTAAGTCTTTCTCCTTTGTTTTCATGGACTAAAAAGAGTACATAGAGCCATATTTCACACTGCACTCCACATTGCAGAATGGCCTTTCTGAAAAAGTTCAGCACCACATTTTTCTTTGTTTGGCGAGCATACACAGAAGGAGGAATGCAAAACCAGAAGGAAAGGTGGCTACAACGGTTTCTTGCAAATTTTACTGTGTCAGAGTCTGACACAGAAGACTGTCCTGGCTCAAAAGATAACAGTAGCTACTTTGTTAGATAACATTCTTAGAATGTCTCTTTCATAATTGTATTTACCTTAACTAGTCATCAAGATTTGTAAAGGAAAGTATTCTGAGACCTCACTTGCAGTGGTAACTATTCTGTTCTATGAATTTCTTTCTGTTCTTTTATTTCAGAAGAACTGGTAGAACCTTCTCAAAGTTAGAATAATGTATTTTTTTTTCTAAAAATATATACCACTGTGTTCACAACATGTACTGTAGTGATAAGTAATAAATAAGAAGTATTCTTCCTAGCATTCCCTCAGTCTCTTGGTATTCACATTGCTACAGCTCTTCACCTGACACTCACATCTTTCATAAAAACACTGTAAGTCACATATGGATTTAGCTTAAACAGCTGCATTAATGTTTAGCTCCAGGCTCTGCCACCTAAATTTAGATGTCCACTTACAAATGTCTACATTTGCCTTGGTGTTCTGAGCTCCTGTTATAGCCATGGAGGTCTATCAACAAACCCCAAAGTGGTTCAATTCAGACCATTATACCCTTAGTATTTTGTAACAGAACTGCATTAGGTGATGGCTCCTGCACTTTGGTGCAGAAGTACAAAGTTTAGATGCATATATCAATAGCTCTATTATTATATTTGTGTTTCTTGAGGGAGGGGAATACTATAAGACTTTTTCTTTTGTTTTGCAGAGTCATTTGTTGTCTCAAACAGAGAACTTTGTGATGAAGACAAAGAGCTGGTACATTTTCCAGTATGTGAAGGTACCTCCCAACCTGAGCCTTCGTGTTCTGATGTCAGAATAGCAGCAGATAAGAACTACAGAAGTAAAGCATCTCAGGAAAGTGCTCTGAAAAAGATGCATGAGGAAGAACATCATCAGCAAATGTCAATTTTGCAACTGCAGTTAATCCAAATGAATGAAGTCCATGTGGCAAAAATACAGCAAATAGAAAGAGAGTGTGAGATGGCCGAAGAAGAACACAGGATAAAAATGGAAGTGCTAAATAAAAAGAAAATGTATTGGGAGAGAAAACTGCAGACCATCACAAAAGAATGGCCTGTATCATCCTATAACAGACCCTTCCCTAATTCACCTTAGAGTACAAAGGGGCAGAGAGTCAGTCTGATCCAGCCCGTTTACGAGTAACGCGCACTGGAAAGAGGTTTTCTTAATGTGAATGTACAGTGACAGGATAGGTGCCTGGCTGATAGAGAAAGCACTATGACTCTTAATGTTTAGGGAAACAGTGGTAGAGTCCACCAAGGGGAAAACTGTATTGTTCATTTGTAGGTAGTTCTGATTTGTTTAACTCACAGACATGCAGAGTGTTCTAAAATGTGAACATATTTTTCCCTCTCAGAATACCTTAGCATCCTTGTGAAATGAAAGGTACTGCAGGTATTCTTGCATTGGGTGTTCTTAAGAAAACTTAACAGGTTTAAACATCAAGCTGTAGCGTTTATTTTGGTTTCTATCTCTTACTATCTACCATTTCCTGAATGAAAGCAAGGATTGGAGTTGCTCTCTGCTATTGAGACAAAAGTTGATGGACAGATAAGGGTTGGATCGTTATGCTGGGGCTTAGGGAAAATAAACTTGTCTCTAGCCAATGTAGTCCATAATTATTCTTCATAGAAGATGTGAATATGAAGGAAGTAGCAAAAGGACCACTGTAATAACTGAGCCTTTTCCTTCTGAAGAGCAGTAGTATTTCCCAGCTGGCTAGCTGATTGAGAGAATGGTTGTGGACTGGCCCTCCAGTTGTTTGAGCCTTGACCCTTAAGAAGTTAAAAAGAAGGTGACTTCTTCCTCAAAAGCCTTTGCGCTTGTTCTTTCTTTTCCAGGCACATCTTGTATTGAAGTAAAATACCAAAATAGGAGGGTTGAATGCTGCTGCCAGCACTGTATGCTGTTCGCCTGGAGTCATTCTGAGGGGAAGAGCTTTTTAACAATTCATAAAGCTCTTAAAACGCAGTGAGCCAGCCAGTCCTTTGGCAAAGTCTCCATCTATCTTCCTATGCAATACTTGATGGTGTAGCAGCTGGCCTGGAGTATTTCAATCTCGCCTTAGCTAGAAGAAGAGACTAAGACGTACCCTCTTTTTCTTCACATAGGGTGGGAAGCAGTTCAAGGGAATAATTCCTGTCTTGAAGCACTGTCCTGTTTTGCTCTGTCCTGTGTGTTACAGTGGTGTGTTTCTTGCCTTTGCTGTCAGTGAGGGATGATGGGCATGATTTGTATGAAAGCGTTCACAGGAAGGTCCCCACAGAGTCTGAGCATCCAGAATAGTAGATGGTAGGAAAGCACAAATAAAGATAATCCTTACCCAGGCAATCATTTATCCTAGTGGGGCAAGGATTAAGAAAATGTGAAATGCAGAACCTTGCAAAGACTCATAGGAACTTCTGATGTGTGAGAATCTGTTTCACAGGAAGGTGTACAACCATCATTTGAAGCAGTGAGAAAAATGAACAAAAACATACATTTTCGTTGAAAAATCTGAGTATCACAGTATCACATTATTCAATAAAGTATTTTCAGATCATGATTCATGAGGGCAAGTCCATACCGTGAGCAATGTATTCAAATTAGAGGATGTTAGAAAACATACATTCCTAATTACACTCCAAAAATTTCCCTGGATTTCTGGTGGAGTGAGTTCCTTTTGGGTTTGTTTTGAGTTGGGTTTTGGTGTTTTTGTGTGCGTATTTCGTTTTTTTTTAAATTGTTTTCACTGCTGATGATTCATCTTTCCGAGCACTGCCATTATCAACCACAGTCCTCACTGTGGTTAACACTGTGGTGTATAGGTTACTCCCTTCAACATGCTAACACCAGCAATCACATTGGGAGTGAGAGTTCCTTTTGGGTTTGTTTTGAGTTGGGTTTTGGTGTTTTTGTGTGCGTATTTCGTTTTTTTTTAAATTGTTTTCACTGCTGATGATTCATCTTTCCGAGCACTGCCATTATCAACCACAGTCCTCACTGTGGTTAACACTGTGGTGTATAGGTTACTCCCTTCAACATGCTAACACCAGCAATCACATTGGGAGTGATTTATTGCAACTAATTTTATGTGACAGAGGAAAAAAATATGCAGAGCTGCTACAAGATTAAAAATATTGGTCGCGTATGGAATCTGAAGGCAGATCTTTTTGTCTGCAAACTCAGTTTTTTTAATAAGTTGGTCACATGAAGGAAGCACAGGAATTCCAAAGAGATATGGACAATTTGGTTTTTTCTGCTGAATGGAAACGCTATTGGAAGGTATGATAACAGCAGAGGCAAACGAGAGAAGTAAACATAAGTGATGCCTTTTTTGTTCTGTGGTCTGGAAGATGAGTCAGTTATTTGAGTGCTTATGACAACTGTCCAGGCACTGCCCAGAAAAAAAGAATAGGGGAAGACATTTTTCTTAACCAATGATGGGATTCCTTCCACTCTGCTTCCAAGTGAAAGTGATTTGAAACTATGAAATAGAAACCAGGTGTGTTAAGGTGTTAAAAGGTGACAAATGGAGACAAATTTCAGCACTGTGAAGAGAGCAAAAATAGATTATCCAGGTCTAGATAGCCCTGTGAAAAGGTATGAAATACTCCAGAGAGAATATCATGAAATATGAGATAGGAGTAGCTTCAAGTCCTGGAAGTTATACCATTGCTCATGAAAGATTATTTTATTTTTATATTTACAAATCCTTTTACATATGCACATTTTCAAACCATACTATGTGGGCAATGCCTTGCATTTTTGGATATATTTGTATTCTGAGACCAAAAGTTACCTTTCTTAGGCTGAAAAATACACCCTTTAAATCCAGCTATTTAAACAAAGAAGATCATAGAAGAAAGATTAGAAAGAGCCAAGATGAAGACATGAAAGAAGGAATGAGTAGTACATGCATAGTGGAAGAATAGGAATGTCATACCTCACACAAATTATACAAGATGCTTTTGTGGTGCAAGTAATGGATGGTTCACAGGTGACACAGGCCCTTGCTTTCCCATGTGTGGTTGACTGTTGGTTGCTGTTAGTTTGGGTGACAGACACAGAAAAATGTAAAAGATGTATGTATCTCCTTGCCAGGCTTTGGCTTCTCCATCTGAAGGCTTTATAAAGTTATTGTTGTGGTGGAGTTGAAATGACTTGAGAAACATGACTTCTACTTTTTTTTGTAGTACTTGTTGCAATTACTTATTCTGGTATTAGGGTTTATCTTTTCTTTTGTTTGACGTTTCTTGTATGTAATATAGCCGTCTCAGGCAGTACGTCCATTTGTTTCTCTTCCTTTTTTTTTGCCTAGCTTACGTCATTCAAATGCTTTCACATAATTGTATTTTCCTGTTAACCATTTGGCCAGGTTATATATTCATTTTTTCAAGGTTTTTGCACAGAAAAAATACAGCAGTATTTTAAGAAGAACATGCTATAAAAGTTTTTGTCAAGAATGAACAAAAAGATACACTCGGCAAAATGATTCCTGCTTAACTCTGTAAGAAAAAATGTGTACCAGACATGTAGTGCCCGTTGTTCTCAGCCTCTGTGTTCTTAGGAAGAGAAATTATGACCTTCTAGACAAGGTGTGGTGAATTCCTTTGTGCTCCCCAAGTTGACATGAGCCTGGCTCCAGGTGCTGTCTCTCCTTCCAGGTAATCTAATTTTTTACCTGGTATAAACTTTTTCATTCATTGGGTTTCTTTCTCTTCTCCTTTATTTATTCCTTATGTCTCTGTTCCCTCTTAGTTTTTTAGCAAGCAGTACGAGCATTTCGTTCAGAGCTATGTGTTTTGCTCTTTCTTTTCTCTTGCCCAGAATGCCTGTGTCACAACATTTGGACATGAATGGGTGCTTCTTTGTTGTTGCCTTCCCCTTCCACAGAAAGCATAGTTAGTTAGCCTTTCCTACACAGCTGCCTATACGTTCTGGATTCTGCACACAGGCTAGGGAAAACAGGATTTTGAAAAGAGGTTAGTGTTGAGAAAGACCTCTGTAGAGAAGAGCACATTCTCTGTTCCAGCTCCGTGTAATTCTGAGAGGACAGTCTGTGACTACAAAGTCATTCATCAGGATCAAAGTTGAATCTCTGTAAGTGGTGCTGATTTTTCATAAATCCTCAGGGTTCTGCCAAGGTTAGGTTTGTGGTTTCTTGATAACAAAATTCCTTCTTTCTAAGTAGTGGAAAAGTCTCAGTGGAAGACTTTCACAAATACTTCCTCAAATCAAAGCTCTTACCTTGACAAACAACTCATCCTGCCATCAATTACAGTACTGCTTTCAACGCCAGGCTGCTCTGCTACAGGAGGAGGGGATCTTGCTGTTTGCCAGAAATCCTTTCTCTGATGCTGCTTCCTACACTGCCAAGGCTGAAAACAGCCCTCCTCAGCCACTGCTCAGAGCAGTGGTCCTTACAGAATAGGTGCACCTGGTGTGGCTGATCTCAGCACTCAGTTTGGGCTCAGCCCTCAGAGTTGGGACTATTCCAGCTCAGGGTTGCTATATTCCCATTGCAGCCCTGTGGCCAGAGAAAGGAAGGATGGCTCAGGGCTACCCTTTTTTGAGCATGTAGTGCAGCTCAGGATGTTGTGCAGTAGTTGGTTTAATGATCAGTCATGTTTGTGTGTTTCTAACACCGAATTTTAGCAGTCTCTCAAGGATTTGTGTTATTATACAGGTGTTTTTCAATGATCTTTTGCAATTATTTTTTTCTGGTTATAGTTACAGTGGCTTTTACAATGTGTCCTCTTCCTTCTTCCCCACTTGCATTATAATGCTTTCAGTTTTGTTCTTAAACTCTGTGGTTACAGACTGTACAATCACACATTTGTGCAGGATCATACTTTCAGGTATTTTTCTCTTTATGACATTGAAACAATAAACTGCTACATGTTTATATAGTGTTACTCTGTGGTTAGGGGAATTACATACAAATCTTAAAATAACATTTAATTTAATTCATTTTCAGACAAATCCTTCACAAGTAGTCCTGTGATTTCATAGTTCAAGCTAGCTTGCTTAAAGCTATTTTTTATAAGACTGATGCATCTTAGTTGGTTTCATAAGGTAATTACCTCAAATTTCACATTATTTTTCTGTATCTTCTCAAAGCAGCTGACTGTAAACTCACATGTCATCACTCTTCCTGAACTTCGTCTGTAGTTAGATATTCAAAAGCATTTCTGTGCAAATTAAGTACTGAAATTAGGCTAATAAAGTAAACCAACTAACAAGATGATAGGATAATATGCAGCAGCTGTTAATATAATTTTAAAAAATGTTACAGAGGGCAACTCTGTATATTTGATAAAAAGAAAGAAGACAGTTTGTTTTCATCAATAAGTTAATATATTTTCACAGTGAAAGTTCTCTGTTTCTGGTATCACAGATTGGCTTCAGTACTGATCAGCTTGATTGTCTTATATCTAAGGAAGGTGCACATAGAAATGTGTACAGATTTCTGGGCCTAAAACAAGCTATAAAATAGAAATGTACCAGCTGTGGCTATGAACTTTTTACTGTTCTGGTGGTGAAGGTATTAGGCAGTATCATCAGTCATGTTCATAACAAATAAAAAACTTGCAAAGGAAAAAAAAGGGATTGGTATGGTTTTCAGAACGAGTCAGAAGTGAATACAGCTCTTAGCTCTCTCAAGAGTTAACTCTGTCATGTATGTCAAACAATTGCCCTGCATGGTCTTCACCTTCCCTGATTCCACTTCTCTTTGAGACTCTGGACACCTGTATCATAGCATAGGCACAGCTCCAAGTGCCTGACAATAAGAAAAGTAGTCACTTTCAAGTAAAATTCCCTCCAGAGTTACTGGACCTCACTCTTTACTAAACTGCAGTTGGACAATTTTCCAAGAGTGCATTATCCAGATGCACACCCTGTGCTCTGTGGGAAGGCATGTGAAATCTGTCCAGCATGTATTCTGCCAAATGGCATAGGCTGTACAGCAAGGAAAAGAAAAAGGTTGTCCACTGCATGGCTCTGTGTTACACACCTGCTATATTCATGAGGGCATGTGAATAGATCTCACTGGATGGTCCACCTCTCTAAGAATCAAGAAGTAATTTTGACAAATCTAATACATTCTAGTCTAGATTTCCCAATCTGTCAAAATCAACCAACCACAGCACAAAACAAAAGGGAGGAGAGACAAAAAAATAAAAAAAAGGAAATAAATAAGCAGTCAAAATAGCTAGAAACTGTTGCCATCCTGATGAAGAGCTGGCTAGATAAAAAGCTACACTACACATGTATACATTTAGGGAAATAACTCTCTAATTCAACAGAAATAAAGCAAGATAGATTTATAGATTGTCCTTATTTAATTTATGTGAGGTTTTTAAAATGCTGATTGAGACTGTTTGTTTTCCTTTTGTTGTTCAGTCCAGCTTCAGAATAGTTCTGTGCTTCAGTCTCTAACCAATTGTTAGAGCACCTCATTAATCAAATTTGTTTGGCAAGAGAGTAGAAGTAGGTTTGTGTTCAGCACGACTAGAGATTGATTGTATTCTACAAATGTTCAGATACTTCTTCTCTACTATAGGAGGCTATTCTTGGACAGCCTTGAATCTGAAACTGGAATTATATGTCAATTTAATAGTAATTTTTTAATTATATGGCACTAGCAAGCTGACATAAGCTGCTCAACCTCTGCCTATTATTTGGTCATGTACAAATCCCTTTTTTTTCTTAGAATTATGTCCTGATATTATGTACTAAGCCACAAATGTACCAGATGAATTGCCCATATAAACTCCTGCCACACATTCTGTGTCACACTATAATGTGGGGGCAAAAGTCCTTCTTCAGTTTAATTGTGGAGTTTTGAAATTTTGACCTGTTACTCTCACCAAAGCTTTGCTAAAAGCTGTTTTATTCTATTAGACACCTATGTGTTCCCACAGACTGGTACTTCAACCCAATGAACTTCATGACTTTGTAACTTTTGAATTCCAATCCCGTAGACTGTGTGAAGTCTGAATTGACACACACAAGATAAATTCCATTTATCTGAAAAAGGTCTTGTAAATACTGAGACTCTGAAAAGTACAAATTAGGGAGCTGATCTGATGGATTTGGTATTTAAACAAGGCCAGAAATTTTGGCAGACTGCGAGTTATCAGTGCTGACCTAATAGAAAGGGTCAACCTCTGCTTTGGGAACAATAATGTCCAATCCAAATATTGCCTTACCTCCAACTTTCTGTCTAAAATGAGGCGTAATGAAAAGTCCTTGCCAAATAAAGCAACATTGGTTTCCAAAATGCACTTAATTTGCTTTCAATTACTGGATTGCATCAGGGCTCTGAGGCTAGACTGGGCTCTATATTGCACTCCATTGGTTGCTGATAGCATATGAAGGCTTCCCATGCTGATTTTATCCTGGTCCCCTCGAATGCAATACTCCTACTGGGATATACTTAGCCATGCAGTGGTGCCAGTTAGACCACAGCGAGGTGCTCACAATCTCAGGTCATCTGGCATCTTTTCCAATTACCAAATCAGCAGTGGTAGATGTATTTGAATAAAAAAATATGGGGCTTTAGGCAGCAGGAACAACCGTCTTTGCTAACTTTGTCCCCGAGGTGCCTTGTAATACTGATAAGGTGGCAAATTTATGGGTATAATCAATAAATGATCACAATGTGCTTTGTCTCAGTGAATTAAAACACTGTCTTCTGGGCTAAATCTTGCTTTTGCTCCTCTAGTAGTATGATAAATAAGTTGCTTGCTTCCAGTTTATACTTCCACAGTCCCACTGAAGCCAATGTATTTCTTTACATGGTGCTATGGGCTTGGTAGATAAGTGTTGATTTCAGCTCTCATTCTGGTCCAAATGCCACAGCTACCAACTCTACTTTTGTAAATTCAGCACAAGTGCACTCTCAGGGAGCCAGGCTGGGAAAATTGGGTGTGGGAAAAGACTGGCTTAAACTTACATCCTTCTCTTATACAGAGCATGGACATCAGTGACTCAAGCCCCAAGGCACAGCAAACTTAAGCCCACATCTTGTCTCAATTTAAAACACAAACATGGATATTGTTAGGAACTGCAGACAAGGGGTAATCACTACAAACTGAAGGAAGGGAAATTTGGATTAGATATCAGGAAAAAGTTTTTTACTGTGAGGGTACTGAGACATTGGCACAGGTTGCCCAGGGAGGCTGTGGCTGCCCCAACCCTGGCAGTGTTCAAAGCCAGGCTGGACGAGGCCTTGAGCAACCTGCTCTGGTGGGAGGTGTCCCTGCCCATGGCAGTGGGGGGTTAAGACTAGATGAACTATAAGGTCCATTCCAACCTCTTAACAATCTATGAATCTCTGAATCTATGACATAGTAACAGCAGTGGGTTACTTTAGTAATCTGTAAAACTGGCTTTGAGTGCTAAGCAATTGATTATTTAAATTGTTGTACATTAAAATCTTCCAAATCATGGGAGAACTTTGAATTATGCCCTGTCAGTGTTCAACTATCAAGAGCAATAAATTAACACAGCTTCTGTTTGACAGATGCAGTTTTCTGTTAGGATTTAGTTAACTGGTGTGGTTGATATATCACACAGGTATGCTGTCACCTTTCTACCTTGTAACATCTTTGCTACTTCCATCAAATTAGTTCACATTCTTAAATCAAAAGAGTAATAAATCCAATTGTGTTAATCCATCCCCACTTAGATAATATGCAAATTCAACCAAATAAACAATGTCTTTTTGTAACATTTTGTATTTTCAGCTATATGTGGAATTTTGTGTTTGTTTATACTTTCTACTTTTTTTTTTTGAAGTCTCAGATTAAATAATGAGAGACCTGATCTTCATCTTCTCAAGATGCAAATGTTACCACATTTTAAAGCAGTATCTGAAAAAAAAAGTTCTGATAATCTGTAAATGCAAATGCAGAGATATTCCAGTCTGTCCTGCTTTCCAGGGAATTAGAAGGCATAGCCCTAATTATTCCTTTAGTTTTGTGGTTGCATTTCTGAACTTCCAGGCACAAGATATAAAAGCTGTTTTACCACCAACTACCACCCAGCAGCACTTGTCTAGTTACAGGGCTTGTTCTTCAGAGGTGCAGACCTGCTGGAATTTTGAGTAACTTGTATTGCCGAGTAAGAACCTCTCTTTTCCAAAAGCTCATACAGTTTAACAGAGTTATTTTTACAATACCCAAGAAGTGGAAACACTTTAAGAGATTATATATATGTTTCCAAATGCATTATTGCCATCTCTGCTAGTACTACCATCTTGTGGTGGTACATCATGTTGGCCATGTTTTGAGAAGTCTTGTCTTTCCAAGGGAAAAAAACCAACTTTCCTTTGGCAGTGACCCAGGCTATTGAGGTTGTTCCGTGACATTCTCTCTCCACCATAACTTTTTCTCATCCTGCAGAATCTTCCCCTATTTTGCATGTATATTCCACCAGTACTGAAATTGCACCTGAATTCCTTTTGTCAAGGAGACTGCAAGGATCCTCTGAAAACCTCTGAAAGTGATAGTCCTTCCATGTGTGCTCAGAAGGCTCAGAATCTCTGCAGTCTAAATGCAGAAGCACTGAAAACCAGACCTCTAACATATTGCCAGCACAGGAGCTTGAGAATCTTAAGGAGAAACTTGAATCTAAGCACTCCTCATTGTCATTTTTATATAAGTGGTCAAATAGTTAGGAAACCACTGTTTCTTTACATGGTGTTGTACTTATTATGTGACATTAGGTTCTGCTGTATTTTAACTATGTAAAATTGCATTGTGTTGTGTTTCTCCTCATAGTTAGTAAGCACCTAAAACAGAAGGATCACTTAAGTACTGAGCTATTTGTCAAAAGATAATTGAAAATGTATGTACTCCTTCTGATACTAAATATTTTAATGGAGTATTAGATGAAATTTCTTGTGGTCTTTGCCTTTTATTAGCAACAGTTTCTGGGGTTTTCTTTTTAAATTGCACTAAAAACTACACATTGTTTAAGATCTCCTTTTTAGCCAAATGGTAGCCACTGGACTAATCTGACTTTCCCAGCATAGTGTCAGCCCAGTCATCTCACCTGTTGTAATGTGTTGGTTTAGTATTTTAGTGCCTCAAACACACCAGAGCTATGCATGGAGTAGCTTCTGGAATTGCACCTTTAAAAAAATTTTTTTTGTACTGTTGTTTTTAGTGAATAAAGAATACCCACATTGCAGTTTGAATCTCTTAAGGTTCTCATAGTATGTCTGAGTCCATAGAAATGTGAGGAATGGAGTTTTCATTATCTTTATCACGTAGCTAATTTTCATAGAAAATTCTTTGGTTTTCCTCCGGAAACTGAGTAAAAGGAGACAAAAGTAAGGCCCTAAAATGTATACTTTCTAATGGTTGGAGATGTATGAACTGCAACAAGAAGTACCATTGGGAGAAGAGATTCAATAATTGTCTTAGTGAGGAGAATCTACTGTATGTCTGAAACTCACTGTGTATGTAATAAGGGTGACTAACTGTACATTTTAGTGCCTTGTTTCTTGTATAATGTTTAATCATAAATTACTAAACATAAATAATTATGAATTTCTGAGAAAATGTATCTAAATATTGTTAATAGAAACTGTATATTCACAGAAAAGTCAATAAATCATCAACTATTGTACCGCATTAATGAGACAAGATTTTTTGACTCCATTCTTTCAGAGCTGTTTTCAAATAATGTCACTTAATTTACACACAACTGTGCTATTTCTGTCTTTTAAACTGAACTCCACTGAACTCCATGGAACAGAGAAACTTTCTCAGTTGCACTGTCAAATTTTGTGAGGGAAAGCACTGTGACACCTGTTGTACATATTCACCACAGAATCTTTGATTTGATTAAATGCTGATACAGTCATAGGTTCATCTCAAACATTCACCTTGTAGACCTATGGGGCAGATCAGGTTTGAAGCTGAGTTAAGCACTAGCAGTTTGCTTCTGGGCTCCCTGTGTCGGGCACTGATGGTCAATAGCAATAATTGGGTTCCTATTAAGAGTATCTTAATGATATCTGTTCAAAGTCTACATGGAAATTCAGGAAACTAAACCACACTGTGACACATCCAAGAATGTGGAATTCTGTTCAACTCATGAGCAGCAAGATGAACAGTGAGGTTTGAAAATCCACAAGGCTTAGTGCTTAGAAGCAAGGAAAGGAGAGGTAGAGCAATGAGTGGATAAGGACAACCTGAGCTTTCTCCCTGCTTCTCTAGGCTTTTTCTGCACAGACCAAATGTGCTGAAAGCAATGTTGGTATGGGACAATTTCCCAATGGTGTCTTGTCTATGCCACAAGTAGAACTTGATAGTGAGTATTACGATGTCTGGAGGAACTGGGTCACAGCCTCAGAGACAGTAGCATTCATGTACATAAGGTCATGTAAAAACCATTCTGGATCAGGCCACAGCTCCATCTAATCCAGTATCCTGCCTGCAAAAGAGGTTAGTAGTATCTATCCAGCAGAAAGTAAAAATAAAAGCAAATGTGCAATGTTTTCATAGCATACACTACTCCGTGAGGCAGATACTCCATGAGACTGTAGTGGAATCTTTGCATATAATGATCTTTAATGCATTTTTCTTGTATAAATCTGTCCGAGATATTTCTGAATCCATGTAAACTATCAGTAACCATGTGTTCCAAGGCTGAAATATAAATAGAGTGAAGAAATACCTTCCTTCATTTGCTCTGAAGCTAATTTCTGCTATTTTAGCTTGATGCCCTACATCTCCATGTAGAACCTTGAGTTAGGAACTCATAGGTCTTAAAGACTGGTCCAAAACAGATAAGGGTTGGAGTATCTCACTCAGTTGGTTTTTCTATATCAATGCACTATCAGTGCATCTGATCAGAAAACAACAAATACTATCATGAGATCTGAAAGAAAAGAGAAAGGGTAGCATAATTATATGTAAAAGTAAGGACAGAACATCACTAATACTTTTCAAGCATACACTTTGCACTTTAACATCAGGGTGCTCCTTTTCTTCACTGACTCATTTTCAGTAGGAGAGAATAGCTCCACTGAGTTAAAAAACCCTTTGTGCTAGATGATTGCTTTTGGCCAGCAGGGTGCTCCTCAAATCATTTCATCTTACTGAAGATTTCCAGAATGTGACCACAGGACAGCAAAATACAGGTCTGAAGGCTTCTGTCTGCTACATTTATCTTACCATTGTTGATTCTGGAACAGAAGTAGCCAGGTTTGTGGCTGATTACACCATCAAACTCAACAGGTCTTCCTTGTAATCAAATCTGCAAGATTCAGAACAGTATGCCATAATCTGGATTTTTTTTCCAGTAATTTGAGTGTTTCATGAAAAAGATAAAGCCATGAATTGAAGCATCTCATATGACACAAGATTATAAACCTGGCTGGCACTATTCAGCTTTAGTTTCTGAACCAGCTGGGGTTAGGAAGTACTCACACTTCATGTTCTTGGTGGCAAAGTGAAGAGAACAACAACAAAAGCACAGTCTACTTCAAAAGGGAAATAAATGTAGCTGTTGATGGTAAGGTCATTATTTATCAAACAGAAGGAAATGAAAATAGATGGTAACACATATAAACAAGAAGTTAATGAAGTTCAATAGTAATAAATAAAGCTAAACACAGCGGGGATAGAAGTCTTGACCAGCAGATCTAAACACAAGAAGAAAGTTTTTGGGGTGTACAAGACAGAGAACCAAGCCACTTAAAAATGTAAACTATATATTCCTGTTACTATATGCCAATGGTAGATTGTTATTGATACATGAAAGGTAAATATTAAAATTAATAGTACTTTATGTATTTAGAAAGCTGCAAGATACTGTTTTATAGGGGATGCTTGATTTGTCACATGAGAGTGGCAAAGAACCTCACAGTCCTTTCTACAAAAAGAGAACATAAGATTTCTACCAGAGGGAAAGACCATGTTTAGGGGGTTCAGGTTTTTCCATTAAAATGTTCAGGAAACTTGTACCAAAAGTCTCAGGAATGATGGCTGACCGTTACTGCTCAACTGACACTCATCTTGGAAGACTGGGAAAATTCTGAAGCCTGGAGGAGCACTGATGGTTGCTATTTCAGGAAAGGGTCATGAGGGAAACCTGTGTGTAACTAGCATCACTTCTACAGTAAAAAACCACCCCACAACCTTAATCTGATTTTGTTCTTAGGTAAAGTCAGAATTGTTATAAAGGAGGTAACTTCACTGATAAAAATCACAAGGGCACTGATAAACTCCTTACTTCAGTCTAGCATGATTCATGAAAAAGAAACAGGCCAGATTAAATGGCCTAAAAACTGCTTAACTGACAGGTAACTAACAACTGAAAAGCTGTTGTTAGTCAAAGCTTTCTCTAGAGATGTTCCACCGGCATTAGTAGCAGGAATACTCTTGAAGGAAATGTGCAAGTCATCTCTGTTGTTTACAGTGAGCACCGAGTTTGCCAAGAGAGTAGTGGCAGGGGCAAGGCATATATATGATACAGCCTGGTTTGTTCTGTGGAATAGGCCAGTTCACAAAAGCATCTCAATGCAAGCACAAAACTCTGTATTTGGCACTGATGAGCAGAGGCTAAAGGGAAAAGCATACTCTCTGAGCCAGCAGTGTTTCTGGATCACTGGGGCAGGTATCTGACAGGGGCTCCTGAGGTAATACACCCACAAAGAGAATCATAGGGAAATAGAAATAGGTGGTGGTAAGACATGGAAATGATAACTCCCCATGTGGCCCTGAAGAGTCCAACAACAAAATATTGAGGGACCTCACACCTACGCTTTATGCCAATGTTGCAACTGAACAGGTGAGGATGCTGATGTGAGCCCTCAAAAAACAGCAGCAGTTTTTTTGCCTTGTAAAGTAGCATGATCTGAGCGCATAGAATTCCCCTCAGGAATAAAATAGATTGCTGAAGGGCTTTTTAATTGAGAAGGAAGAGCGCTCTATCAGAGCAAGCCTGAGAGTTAGAAGCGTGGACAGCGATGTGCAGCCAAACCTGTGAGAAAACCTGGCAGGTAGCTGGGGCTGCTCCCGGTGCCGATGCCATCCCGATGGGACCTTTCGGGGGGCGATAACTCAGTTATGGACAGCGGGGGCAGAGGGCGAAGCGCCAGCCCGCGGGACGTGCGGGACGGGACATCAGGAGGACGGGACACCCT
>NW_008691890.1:21889-28961 GCF_000695815.1 Acanthisitta chloris
GGCCGGGGGCAGCCGTCGCGGGGCCCCTCTCAGCCGCTCTCCCGGGGGAAGGAGGCTCCTCGCCGAGGAGCAGCAGGGTCCCCGGGAAGCGCCGGGCGGCTGCAACTCCTGAGGGGGAAAACTACACCGTGCGAGCGACTCCCAGACCCGCGGCCGGGAGCTGCGGGAAGCGCTCCGACCGCTCCCGGCACCCACGGAGCTGTCCCCGGAGAGGAGCCTCGACGGCACGGGGCGCAGAGCGGGCTCGGCGGTGCCTCTGCCATGGGCTGTTTTACTATGAATTTCCTCGCCCGTGCTGGAAGCCAAACCAACATCTTTATTTCGTTTCAGCCTAAGCCGGTGAGAGAATGGTTTATATACTGAGGGATTGGTTTATACTGAAAGAAAATCAATCACTTCCCTAGAGAAATCAGCCTTACACACAGCCTATATATAGCCCGCTGTACTTTGCTCTGTTAGCTGAGTGAGAGTGAGCACGGCTTTCCAAATGCTTTGGCTACTCCCACAGCTCTAAATCCTAAGATTTTGTGGGTTTAACACAAAACCAGAACAAGGGAAACACATTGCAGGTGAAATCCTCCAATTTTTTCAGCTTGTGAAAGTATTCCCATTCATACCGGGCTCCAGAAAATCCTCGACTAGGGTCAGGGCAGGATTCTAACCCATGGGAGATTTTGGCATCCTCCTCTTTGCTTCCTCCCCAGAAAGAGAAATTCCCTAAATCTCCATCTCAGTCTGGCATGTTCATTGCATGGCCCGGTCAAGGAAATTCTTGAAAGTCCTCAAGGTATTTGTTTCGCCAGGTTACGTCTACACTAAAAAAAAAGGGGGTTGTATTTCAGTGTTGGTAGTTGCTGTCTTATAAAAAGTTAGCTAGACAGGGCAAGCTGTGAATATCTCCTACACCTAAGTGGGGCTTCTTTAAAAACTGGTTCTGTTATGCAGGTATTTTCTCATCAAACCAGCACACATAAGAAATGCCAGGTACTAACTATCATGTTTTAAAATCACACCATTTTGCCAATCCAGGCAAAGCCTCAGGGAAATTCTCCCAGATTTTGTTTATCCACACAGTGCATAAATCTTTTAACCACTCCATTTGCCTGAGGCCACATGGGGGTTACACACTGCACATAAGCACAGGGAACATGCCGTAGCCTTAGGCAATCTGAATTGTTGAAAAAATTGTATGTAAACAGTTATAAACAAGTTTTCAAGATCTCTATTAAATAAGCAATAAACTAATCCTTGTCATAGACAGATAGGCACCCATGTCTCAGCTGTTTAAGAGCAAATTGCGTAAGACAGTGCCTGAAATACCTCAGTCTAAAAGCACCATCATTGTGTTCATGTGAAAATGAAAACAAAGACATCCAAATACTGGGGAGGCTGATCAGCACAGATAACAGTAAAGGACATGCAAAATTACTGAAGTTCCTGGTTATTGATAGTATTCATATTTGGTTTTGGTTTTCAGAGAAAGCATACCTATACCTGCCAATTCAGCTTCTAGATGCTCTTGCCACGAATGTCCTAAATAGCACTAGTTTAAATCATGGTTCGTTGACCAGGGAAATTGAATTATATGCAGAGAGCTCAGCCGTGAGTAACTTTTTCCCACTCCCAAGCTAAGAGCTAAACAACAGGGCTCTCGACTACACATTTTTTGACTCAAGGAGAGAGCCAGGGAAGACTAAAAATTGCAGCAACATGTAAACTTGGAAAACCTGCTTAAATAATAGGAGAAATAGCCATCCAGGCAATCATCCTGACCCAATCTGACTGTAAGCACTGCATGGTTGGTAAGACAGCCATGTTGTCCTAGCTAGTAGCTGCACCCAGCTCTCAGCTTATCATTTTGGACTGGATGCATCCTGATGAGAGAGGGTTTAGTGTTTAGACTCCATCAGTGTTCCTTCTCCAGGCAGTGGCCTTGGCATTAGCTAACAAAGCAGCTACTGCTGCTGCTGCCTACTGCCAACTGCCAACTGCCTGAAAGTCACCACTCTGCTGTCCACTGCAGCTGCTGCAGTCCTGGCAGCCAACTCTTCCTTCTGCCTCCCCAGCCTCTTCAGCTTTTTGGGGACAATACAGATCCAAGGGTGCCACAAGTCTATTTTCTTAGGAAGTAAATGAATGGTGAACAGGATCCACATCTACTCCCTATAAGTAAAAGAAAGACATGCTTTCCACCACCCGCACCCCCTCTTCTTGCCTTCTCAGGGCTCCTTCATCTCAGGCATCAAAGCCTCTGAGATGTACCCCATTCCAGTCATTTGCTTACACAGCCTTTCTGCAGGAGGAAAGAAGCCTGAGAGGGGCCAATCCCCCCTTCATGAGTGAGCCCCTTCTAAGGTCCCTGGCCATTGGGATCTCATTAGAAATGGCACTGTCAAACCTGCAGAGGACATAAGGTAAATGCAGAAATTTTTTTTTTTTTTGCATTCCAGTATATTTATAATATGCAAAAACATCAAGGAATTTTCAAAACATGAGTGAGATTATTCGAGGAGTAAATAGTAAGCTATATATTGTATAGTAGAGTAAACTCATAAATACTAAAATATTTGCTGCTTCTAGTCACTTTGGGGGAAATCTGAAGACTTCAATGGGCGGAAAAAAGAGGAACCTGTGGACTACGGCTATCCAGGCACTTGCACAAACTACAAGAAGTCCAATCTACAGATATCAGTTTCCTTCACTCTAACAGAAGAAGAGTATAACAGAAGAACCATGTATGACAAGTTTTCTGGTTTCAACTCCCCCTCCTCCCCCAATCTTTGTTTTTAATAAAGAGTATTTGTGCCAAGACTGAAAAATGCGACAGATCTCTATCTCAAGTTCCAGAAGAGTTACTTGATATTTATTGTATTACTGAAGAAACAGAATGTAAACAAGTAACTAAAGACCACTGTCTGTCTGGGTGAGTCTGGAGTGCTTCTGCTAGCCAGTTTACTGCTTTCCACCAATTTTCCACTATCCTTGTCAGCAGAATAGACAAGTTGTTTCTGGGCTACTTTACATTGTCTGATGAACATCTGTAAGCTTGAGTCTACATGTGCTTGTTACCTTTGCAAAGTCCCAATGCTTTCTGAGCATCTTATGCCAATACCTAGTGGTCTGAAATCCAGGAAAGCTTGTTAGCTCACTGCTCAAACAGTCAGAGAGCATGCAGTATGTCCTAGGCGTGAACTACTTTGGGGTTACTATGATAGCCGAATAAGGGAACTATGGGCAAGGCAGCAATCAGTAGAGGAGATAGGGAAGGTAAGAGATGGGAGAGAGTCTGTGTCGGCTTTTGTCTCACAACATTTAGTAGCTTCAGAAAAATGTTCTACCTCTGAAACACAGTGGTGAGTATATGGGATGCAGATGTCTGGAGGCAGAGCTAGGTCTGTTTAGCCAGAGCCCATTAACTCTGGATCAATGCCAGTCCCACTGGACCCATGCTGACACAAGGAGAATTCCTTAGGTATCTCCCTCCTGCTCCCAAGTCCCTTGGTGTCCAGGAAGATTATTTGTCAATGTGTAGGTCCTGGGAAGTACCCAGAGGTGTTTTGAGTCTGACATTGTATCAAGAATAGCACAGCCAGAAGGTCTAGGAAAGTGACTGTGCCCCTGTACTCAGCACTGGTGAGGCCACACCTCAAGTGCTGTGTTCAGTTTTCAGCCCCTCGCTTTAAAAAGTCCATTGAGGTGCTGGAGCAAATCCTCCAGAGAAGAGCAACGAGGCCTGTGGAGGATCTAGAAGACATGTCTTATGAAGAATGGCTGAGGGAACTGGGTTTGTTTAGCCTTCAGAAGAGGAGACTTGGGGGGGACCTCATTGCTCTCTACAGCTACCTGAAAGGGGGTTGTTGAGAGGTGGGAGATGGTCTCTTCTGCCATGCCTGAAGTGAGAGACTAGAAGGAATGTCCTTAAACCGAGACAGAGGAGATTCAGAGTAGATATTAGAAAAAACGTTTTCACTGTTAGGGTGGTCAGGCACTGGAATAGGTTGCCCAGGGAGGTGGTGGAGTCACCACCCCTAGAGGTGTTTAAGAAGTCTGGATCTGGCACTGGGTGATATGGTTTAGTGGTTCACAGGTTACAGTGGTAGTGCTAGGTGGACACTTGGATTAGATGACCTTAAAGGTCCCTTTCAGCCTTGATGATTCTATGATTCTATGATTATGTCCAAGCTGACATTCTTGAGACCCACAGCTGTGGAAAACATATCCTATGCAAACAGTCAGAGGTCCTGCAGGATCTGTGAGTCTGAGCTCCATGCTTTATTAAAATGCTAATGCTAATAATAGATCAGCTATGTCCTAGAAATGTTACAGTCATGACCATTAGAAGCAGGTCCAAAACAGCTCTGCTTTGCCTTCCTTCTCTTGGCATGCATCGCTACCCTCACCCAAAGAACAAACCACTTGTCTAAGCAAGAAGCAGGAGGACACTTCCCATAGTACCAAGAAAACTGGATGCTTAAAACCTGGACAAACAATATATCCCACAGGATTGTCCCAGTTGTCCTCCTTTCTACCAGATATCACCATAGCTTCACTTCTCCGTTGGCACCTGCAAAGTACAGTTCTAAAATAACTGGCTCTGCACTTTCCTCCCTGACACCATTGTTGCAGAAGATGTCTGTTCCACAAGCCTGATAGCAATTCCTACACCTGAGATGTCTGTCAGATACACAGAGGTATCAAAGCCACAGACAAAAAGAAAGGGTTCCTCATTTGTACTGGGGACATGGGATTATTCTTGGAGGGAGGATTGTGAAGGACTCATGTCTGGAACACCATCAGGCTCCACTCTCTTTTCCACCCTTCTTGATACATCAGCAAAGCTACTGCAAAGAAAACCGCCAAGGATATTTGACCCTTTGACCACTGTACACAGAATTACTGTTGTGCTGTTGGTAATACTATGTTTTCATGATAAATTCCGTGCCTTTAGGTTTATGGAGTGTGTCAACAGTGCAACTAATAAACAAGAGACAGACATCAGGCATCAGATGAAATGAATGCACTCAGCAATGAGAATGGTGTGTATCACATTGGATACCACAAAAACCACAGGAGAAATGTACTAAGGGAAAGACTGATGCACTTGTCACAGGAATACCCTACATACCTCTGTCTCTGTATTTCCACTCTGAGTACTAAGAAAGCCAGGATTCATTGACTTTGAACTTGGACAGAAACTAAGCAGGCTGACTTACCAAAGAATTAGTTTGTCCCTTCTCATGCAGCACAGTTCTGCATGACTGAGGAAAGTCTAGATAAAATGGGTAGAAAACAGGTAGAAATTCAGTGTTTTGGCAGGAATTTAATTAGTATCTAATTGTTCCTTAAGAAAACATTCCTTGGGGGATACCATGCTATACTTGACAGAAATAAAAAGACACTTTTAAACTATGATTCTGCCAATAATTTATTGTAGTGACAGAAACATTTAACTTACAGAGAGTATTCTAATTTTAAAATAAATTTTATTGCTCCTTTTACACAGAACCATAGGTCACAACAGGTCACAGAAATGCTGAAGTGGGAAGATGTCCTCTGGGGATCATCTGAGCCAACTCCTTTGCTCAAGCAGAATTACCTAGATGCCATTACCCAGGACCATTTTCAGATGGCTCCTGAATATCTCTGAGGTACACTCCACAACCTTCTTGGGCAACCTGTGCTCAGTCACCCTTATAGTAAAAAAGTTTCTTGATGTTCAGAGGGAATCCCCTTTGTTTTAGGCTGTGCCCATTGCCACTGGTCCTGCCACCAGACACCACTGAAAAGAACCTGTCTATTCTTTGCAACCCCCCTTCAGGTAATTATATAATTCACCCTTTTCCATATATGTCTTAATTCCCTTGCTGTATAAGATACTTTGTATTATCTAAATATAACGAAAGAAACACTGAATTGAAAAGCTGGAGACTTCAGCACTAAGTCCCTGTAGCATGTATGAATGAGCATTAGATATGATCAAAATCAGTGAGTGGTGTGGTGATGATACATTTGTGCTTTAAAAATATTTGGTTTTAACCCAAATGCTATACTGGAAAAGAATAAAGAACCAATTTAGAAAACGAATCTTGGGTGCATAGAAGTTCTGCTGGCAAGTGGCTTGTAGCAGATGTCTTGTTCTTCCTGTATAGCAGGAAAACACTCTGCCCCATGAGACAAGCCTGAAGCGTAGGACTAAGGTGGCCTAGTAGAGATGAACAGCAGCACAGCTGTGCCTCAAACCCTCCCCTTTGGCTATAAGGACAGCAGAGGATGACTTCAGGAATGGCACAACTTACATTCTTCCTACACTGTCTGTCAGGGTTGGACTACTGGATAAGAGGCATGTGAAGAGAGTATTCAAATTGCCAGGAGTGGGTGACTCAGAAATGACAGCGTTCCAGTTGGCATGCAAGAGGGACTGCTTGAGATGATTCCTCTTTTCTTTGTCTCAATGCAGTGCGAGGAGACCATCATTGGGACTAGCAGAGGAACAGTCCACTCTTTTTCCTAGGCAAAGTTCTGAGCCATCTGTCCTTACTCCACAGATGATCACAAGAAATAAGTCAGCTACTGGAACGGGAAAGAGCTCTTTGCCACACAAGACTTCAGTTTCTGCATGGCACAAGCATTTGTGAAGAGTTTAGGAAAGATGGCAGATGCTGTAGAGGAAAAACACCAAAACACCTGAAGAAGTTAGAGGTCAGCTGAGAAGCAAGACACACTTAGAGATGCTGGTAGAAGTCTGCAGGTTTCACTAGCGGGTTGATGTGTGTCTCTGCAATCTGCCCAAAGACAGATCTCATGCTGTAATTACATTTTGAAAACAGGGGATAAGAATATAGTAGAAGTCTTACAGGTCCACCTCTTGCAATGCACAGTGAATAGCTGTGTCTCCTGCTTCCTTCTCCCAGACATCATCAGTGAAGAAAATATTACCAGTGGCAGCATTGAGAAATGCCCGTTCCAGCCACAGTCTTTCTCCATACTGGGTAATGAAGTCTTGAAGGTGGAAAGCTTCCAAATTGCTGCAGAACACCACCAGAAATCACCATTGCTTCATTTTTCCTTCCTG
>NW_008691890.1:28972-39576 GCF_000695815.1 Acanthisitta chloris
TGGGGAATGCTATTGCACAAGGCTGGCACTGCTAAGGCAAGAAAATTTCCTGACCATGATGGCTGCCACTGACACAATCTGCAAAGCTCTTCATTCAAATATGGCTAAGGGTATCCTAGTGCAGATCCCCTACCCTAAACAGCTTTTCCAGGCTGTTTTAATTAATCTTGTCACTCTTTGGTGTATTAGCCTCTAATAGAAGGAACAAACAGGAACTGACACAGAGCAATGAGCAGCTTGGGGCTGTCTAATTAAAAAGAAGAAATTATAAAGAAAAGACTCTGCCCTGAAGAGTCTTTTTATGGAAAAAAATTATGGTTAGGTTATTCTGAAAAACTCTATATAACCTTTGAAGAGGAAGAAATGACATGCAGAGTTGAGTTCTGGTTTGAGACAAACATGTACTTTGCCTTCTCTTCAAAGATGTGTGTGTAGCAGAAACAGGTGTTTTAGAAGTCTGCAAAGTATCCACTTGATAGCTTTACAACCTCTTATTAAAGAGAGATCTGAGCAATTAATTTCTGGATTGATGAGTTTTTTGGAATCTTCATGTTCCTCAGCCCACATTTCCTCCAGGAAAACATAATTAAACTGCTTTGTTGCTCTTGCTTTACCTAACTTTCCACTGAAGAACTAAGCCATGCTGGACAAGCATCATCTGCCCCATCTTGATTGCTCCATGTGAGAGTGGTGGTTTCAGGTAAGAGGCTACTACCAAACTGAAGCAGTCACTAGTTTTAAACACAATACTTCAAGTAAAAAAGGCCCCCAAATGTGAACTCAAGTAGGACAGCAAGAATGATCAGGGGTTTAGAAATAATGTCTGGAATAAGACAGAAGGAGACTGCCTTTCTCCTGGTTTCCTCTCTTTTCTGGAAGAAACTTATTAACTCTTATAGAAGAAATTTATTTCTAATATTCACATGTTAGAATGGAATGGTGATTACTTATTTCTAGCCTTCACTGAGAAAAGGACCAGAATAAAAGGACTTGCTTTTCAGAAAACAATAATGTGAAAGTTTTTAATAGGTCATTGAACCGCTTGAACAGGAGACTAAAGAAATTTCTGGAACCTCACTGGGAACTCTTTATTCTTTTATTCAACATCAGTCCATTGTCTGCCCATGGTCTGCATACAACTAGCAATGTCTCAGTGCAGGGATTTGACCTAGAGAGGATAATCTTGTTAGACCCTGCACCTCACCTATACAGAGAGTGGATATGCCCTTCTACAGCAGGTATAGTGATTAAGGATGGCCTTAAAGGAAACAGCTCTGATCATTTGTCCTCTAAACAGCTTTGAACACTTTCTTGCCAACCCATACTCCCTTACTTTTCTCCAGGTTTTCACTGCTTTAATCCTTCTCTTCCCTGTCCACCCAGGAAAGAAGAAAGATGATGAATTTTAAGAACAGCACATACCATCTGCAGGCAGAAGTGATGCATATTACGGACCAGGACTTTAGGAGGTGGCTCACACTTCTATCTGCAGCAGAGGAGGTTCAAGTGTGAAATGAGACTGTCTCTGCACCGATATTCACAACTGAACAAAACAAGCAGGATGCATGAAATGACACAATCATGAGTTGCTCTTTTCAGATCTGTAGAGGATTCCCACTTCTGTCTTTGAGGCTTTGACAGTTATGTGCCTGCTACATCTGTCTCCCCATCACAGATCTTGAAAAGAGAACATGGATGGTTTCCTGAACTTGGTCAGTTAATACTGGAAGAAAAGGAGATGAGGAGTATCTCCTTTTCCTAGCTGGAGTACCTGTAGAGGAACAACTGGCAGATGTGTACAAGGAGTACCAGTTTCTCCTTTCAATAGTGGCTAAGAAGTTGCTCAGGAGATTGGAGTTCTCTCTCTTACATACACATATATAAATATAAATTATATATATATAAATTCGTAAAAATATAGGAATCTCAAATAGGATTGCTCAAATGACTATAGTGAAATTTCTGGGAGCATATCTTCCCCAAGATTTGCACACAATAGCCTTATAAGACAAAGACTAGAACAAAGATTAAAACTTACATTGTTCACTACCTCTCACTAACTATATCTGTCCTCAGGAGTTACAAGAATGTGAATAATATTAGCAGATCATGCTGGAGTAGGAGAGGAAGAGGGAAATTAGATGGACTATATAATTTTACCTATTAGTCAGAAATCTATTTCTCTCGGTTCAACTGCTTAGAATACATGAAAAGGCCAAGTAGTTGTGAAAATATTGTAACCACTTAGCATGATATTTTCCTGATATTAGCTTCTTCCACTAAGAGCCTAAAACAAAACCAGAGTCTGCATGTGACTTTCTGTCCCTAAACCTACAGGATGAACCTCTTGAGAGCACAGGCAAAGAACCACATAAACAAGTTCTGAAAGTTCAAAACCAACAACAAGTTTGCAAAAATAGCATTACTGTGTGCCTCTCACCATGAGTATAAATCTGTGACTGCCGTACTAAGTTCTCCATCACCAACCAGCTTTTATATGTAAGCCTTTTTGCCAGGCAGTGATTAACTGTAAAAGGAAGTGGGTTCAGTTTCCAGACGTGTGCCAAAATGCTTAGGATGTCTTGAACTTCTTACTCCCAAACCAGGAAAATTTATCTGCACATCTGGGCACTCAAAACCAAGCAAAGATTTTCCATTAAGAAAAAGTGGAACACAGAGGAGATTTAAGGAGAATTCTTGAGGAAAGACAGTTTAAGAACTTAAAACATTAACTGTCAGTGTCTTGGTGAATAGTAGATGAGCTTCCCACACCACAGTGACTCTGGCAATAGTCCTTGTGCAGGTCTCCAAATCTATGAAAGACAGAGGGAGACAAATGCAACCTCTTGTCTCATTATGCACTTGTCTAACAATCCAGGACTGGAGTCCAGCTACTGCTCAAGGTGATCTCTTGCCTCAGAGGGATATACAAACCTACTCCACCTGTAGGGGCAATCACAGCAATGTAGTCAAGTACTGGCTAGCCAATTGTAAATGTCTTCTGTTCTGCAGATGCCTCTTGCTTCAATGCATGGCAATACCTGTTGCTACTGTGCTCCGTGGGAAGAATGGGAAGGGTAGGGAGAGCAATGTGAAGGATGTTGCTGCTCCTGGGGTCAAAGTGAACAGAAGGGACTGTTCCACCATAATGCTCTGGTACAGCCAAGTTTTTGTCTTGCTGCACTTGCACAATCTAGAACTCAGCAGACACACTCTGGCAAATTATTCTGATGTTTATCAGTTGGTCCTGATCATCATACTCAACAGGATGCCTGCCCCTGGGGCAAAGTGATGATGCAGGCAGTCTGTATCGAGGCAAAACCTAATAGCCTTGATGGTATTGACACTGTAATGCTTGTGTAGGGTTGCAGATGTGACTTTACAGAATGGAATAAAGATCAAGGACTTGAAAGTGGCCAACAACACTACTTGAGGCAAACAGCACTCTTGGCAAGGCTCCTGTCATGTGTCCCAGCTCTGAAATTGGACAGGATTGTTGGCATGGTAAGTCATTCAGACCCACACATTTAAGCATGGCCAACAGAAGAGATGATGACAGACTACAAGTGCCAAGAGAGAAGATTGATGATTTCTCCTGAGAGAGTGCACCAGATAGCTGATGCCTGACAAGACTTTGCAGAAATGGAGATGGCACCCCATCCTCTTCCTCCAACACCAGCCAGCCTCTTTCCCCTGAGAACACTTGCCCTGTCTGCAGTGCTTCAGAGAACATGGTGAAAACTGCTCTGTGCCTGAGGTTGGTATGCTGATTTCAATGCTGCAAAGTCCCAGAAGAATTCACTTAGGATTCCCTAAGGGAAAGATTATATGTTCCTTCTTTCATTCTATGGACTCTATTTTTTACTGGAGTATCAGGATTAGCACCCTGGTGAAAATGACTGAATGTGAACCCTTGCACATTCTGCTACATATGCCATCTCGGTCTGGTTTTATTCTTGTTTGTGTCTCCTTGACTTCTGGTGCATGATTCTTGTGAGTTTAGAAAAAGGATAGCAACCCACCCCAGCTCAAGTGCTGAATGTCTGGGAAAGTGAAGGACAAGGCCAGATTAGCCAGGGCAGGAGAAAAAAGTGTAAAGATCTAGTGCCATCCAGTTCAGCTGGCCTGTCACATCAAAATTCTAGCACTTCATTGGTTTTGAGATAACAATTTCAGGATATTCAACGTAAGACCTGCTAATGCTACTTATCCTGTCTTCACAAAGGATCCCCAAATTTAGCTTAGTTGATACAGAGACAACGTGGCATTCTGCAAAGGTGAACAGCCAAAATCCATGAAGACAGGTCTGTCAAAATTCCTGGCTGCTTCCTATCTTCTAACCTACAGTGTTCCCAAACCTTACTTCTATCAGCACATGAGTGATTAAACTACTACCAGTTTGTTGTGGTTTAACCCAGCCAACAACTAAGTACTACACAGCTGCTTGCTCACTCCCTGCCCTAGTGGGATGGGGAGGAGAATCAGAAAAAAGAATAAGACTCATGGATTGAAATAAGACCAGTTTAATAATTGAAAAAACCCCAAACAGACAAAATAATAACACTAATGAGAATAATAATAGTTGTGAAAGAGAGAGGGAGGAAAAAACCCCCAAACCCTAACAAAGAAAAGAATGCAGAGTAAAATTACCCATTGACCAATGCCCAGCCCATCCCTGAGCAGTGATTGGCACCTCCTGGCCAACTCCCCCCAGTTCATACACTGAACATGACGTTCTATGGTGTGGAATATCCCTTTGGCAAGCTTGGGTCAGCAGCCCTAGCTGTGCTTCCTCCCAGCTTCTTGTGCACCTGCCTGCTGACAGAGCATGTGAAACTGAAAAGTGAGTTGGATGAGGTGGACTGAGGCAGCTTCATACCAGAGCCATGAGCTTTTAACTGGTAGAGGAAATACCCTCTATCTTATACAGGATTCAGAAAAAGATCAGCACAATCTCCCTTTTCACTGGGGTGGTTTTGCCCCTTTGATTTGAGTTTAGCCTCTTTAGCAATCCTAATTCTCTACAGGAGAAGCTCCAGAATACTCTGGTGAATATGCAATTCCGACTTTACCAGTTTATGCACCAGACACAGGAAGGCAGCAGGCAATTTTCTGAAGAGAATATGGTTGCTATACTGTCATACTCAGAGCCTGAGGACAAAGAAAGAAGCATTTGGTGCTCCTCTGTATCGCGTCTCTTAGGATGAAACATTTTGGACACTTAGCAGAGGAAGTGCTACACACAATTTAAAAAAGCTGTGCAATACATCACATTCTTCATATATGTCTCAAGAGAATTTTTCTCAACTCTGAGCCATCTATAGCTGTAAACATAAGTCCATGTATTAACACAGCGAAATTTCCTCTGCACATAAGCATTGTAAGAACTTTTCTGATGGCACAGCTTTTAATTCTGCTACAGAGCTGCGTAGCAAGCATGTTTTCTATTCACTGGAGTATGTTATTGCAAATGCTTATTTATAATAACATATATGTTTTTTAAATGCCTTTTCCTTTGGGCTTAAAATTCTAGGTTTCAGGTTGCATGCACCCCAAATTTCCATAACCACAGGGAAAGAAAGTATATTAAGAGTCTTTCAAGTTAGACATCTGTTTAGAATGTTTTGTGGCCACGCTAAGTCTTAAATCAATTTGGTTATAAAAACAAATATTCTTTACAGTATTAAAATAAAAGAACAGGGATGATTTATTGCTTGTTTTTAGCAACTGACTTGTCTAAGGAAAGATGGACCATATGGAATGAACTGACTTAAAAATACACTGACAAGATACACTGACAAAATACAAGATGTATTGATTTTTATAGGCAATAATGACCTGTAAGGACTCTGCTCTGCCTGTTGCTTTAGCACCCTCTTTTAATACTTGAGGACATCAAGTCTGTTTAGCTGACTGCATGATTTCTTACAATAAATGAATAATATGACAAATCAGTATCTCATAATGTGTTGTTATATTTTCTTATCATTTTCTTTCTGCTTACTCCCATTGGGAAAACAGAGTCAAAATTCAGATTTCTAAACATTTTTTTATTCTGTCTTCCATTTCTACATGAGTCAACTAAACATTTCTCCTTGCATTTTGCTGCAATTCACAGGTTCATATGTAAGAAAGCTTGGGAGAGTAGGTAGAAACAGAACTGGAGCACACAGAAGCATACAAAAAGTGCCACTGAAGGAAGCAGAAGTATCTTGTTCTTTTCATTCTCATTCTTCTTTTGAGGTCTCTGCAATTATTTTAAGACACTTCATTTTCCTTTTTCATCTCCCTTTCTTTGGTGGCTTGTAAAGGTGCTTCTGTACTCCAGGCACCACCTACAGTTTCTGTGCCACCCCTGCTGAAGTCAACTTCCTCCTTGGTGGGGAAGTGAAGACAAAAGGGACTGAGTTTCAGTGCTGTCACTTCCAGAGTGCTGTTCTCTCGAATCTACTGCTACTCCAAGCACCAGTGAGCAGCAGTTTCATCCTTCTTTCCCCAATGGCTCCCAAATCAGCTTCTTGCTGAACAAGCAAGCAACCAGCAGTCCCTGCATGCAGGCAGCAACAGCAGCACAGCAGCCAAAGTTCCTCCTTCCCTCTCTGCAGCATTCAGAAGCCTTCAATGAAATATCAGCACCACAGCCTTACCAACCTGCAGCCCTCTGAAGAGTAGGAAATATAAGCAAAAGTAGTTTGGACAATGAAATTTTTGTTGCTGGGTAACACAGTCAGCTGAGGTTAATAGAAACAATCCTTAGAAGTATTTAAGTTTAGATAGGTACCCAATACCAGCTAAGCATAACATGGAAAATTAAAAAAAAAACCTAACCAAAAAAGAGCCAGCAAACAAACAGAAAACAACCAACAAAACCCAAAACCAAAAACTCTGGTCATCAAGATGCTCTTTTGAGCTGTGATTTGACTTCTTCTACATTTATTATGGTCATTAAATTAGGGACTAAATCCAGAGTGAGGACAGCTTTCAGTTTAACAAGAATGTTATCCAAACATCTGACATGTCTTTTTCCATTTTTTTTCTTGAAATAGGAGATGATATTTCTGAAACAGTCTATTTAAAGAGAATAAGGTAATTTGAAATTGTTTGAAATTGCTAGATCTGGCAATCTGGAGACCGAGTGTATTTCAATCACTTTGTACTTTGAGAGTTTATAAAAGCAGTATGGAAGAAATAAGAAGCAACCAGTGTTGCTTCATGAGGAAATGCTTGTGTTTATGAGAATATTAAGAATGTCTGTCTCTTTTTTTCAAATACTGTGTCATTTAAAGGATCAACAAGAAAATTATATTGGCTTCCAGCTCCCTGCTAGTTTCCTGCACATGATCACCTCCCTTCCCGATAGTCTAAAAATAATGGAAAATATTAAAAAAATGAGCAAAAGGACAAGCAGTTACATTTGAGAATCTATAACACTAGAGATAAAATGGATGCTCTGAGTATGCAGGTGCTTGAAATAATGCTGACGATGAGAAGACAGATGAAGACTGAAGTTTATAATTATTTTCCAGAAGTGAAGTGAGGTTAGGTGAGAAATTGATCACATATGATCTTGAAAACAAAGGTGTGGATAAGTCTAGGTTCAGTGTTCAAACCAGCCCTTTGAATGAACATGCATTTTCCACCAAGTAGAAAGAGTCTGAAGAGCAGGCAGACTGATATGTCAGAGTCTCTGTTTTGAAATCCCATTCAGGCATAGATTTACTAAGTGGATGCAGGGTCTATATGTCACCTACTAGCACTATCCAAAGCCTGCTGTCCTGATCATACAACACACTTGAGGCTGCATGGATCTCTCGCCTCCTACTCCATGTGCTCTGCAACTACAGCCATTTCTGTGTCTCTGCATATATGTGTGCTTTGTGCACGTAAGTCTATAAATGATCACACTGCTAATATAAAGGCAGCATGTCCTGATAACCTTGGTCTCCGCCCTGTGAAATACTGAGCTCTGCTTTCAGTCCTGCAAACCGTCTAGATGCATTCCTGAACTTAAATGCTTATGCCTGTGTTTAAATGCCTTGACAGCTCAGGTCCTGATTCCTCCACATTCCCTGCAGGAGGGAGCAAAGGAGGAGTAAGGAGGGCAGTGACCCCCTGCATCTATGGTGAGTGATGGAACTTACTGTTCCATTTACAGTTCCATTTTAAAAATAGATGCTGGGCAAGTAAGCAATTAAAATTCAAGAAGGAAAGCAGAACTATCTGGCAGTTGTTCAGTAAGCCTAACTTGTATAAAAATGATCTGCACATAGCTGGTATAAGTATAAACAGTCAGCAGCATGAGATTATGAAAAACAATTCTTGCCTGGCAAATGTAATTTCTTTTAGCAAAATTTAAAGTCCAGGCAGTGAAGAAAACACAGCAGCCTGGGTCATTCAGCTGTACATGGAATAAGCTCCCATAAAACATCTGAACCTCCGTCTTTGGATGTATCAATGCAAACAGGTGCAAAAGGGTCCAAATTCCAAGCTGGACATATGCTATCTTGGGGCTCCATTCCCAGTCAAACGAGCTCACTAAGAGATTTGGTGACAACACTTCTAAATCAGAGATAGTTCATGCCTGGCCAATGAGCTCAGATCTGTCTTGACACACCAAGACACCTACTAGCTCCCCAGCTCCCCTCTGTGGCTTGGAGTTCACCAGGAGGAGCAATGAACAATAGCTGTCCCATGACTGTCTCAGCACTATCCAGCACTTTCTGGGCCCCACTGCCCCCACCCCCCCAATTCTCTTCTGGGTAAATCACTCCCTGTCAATGGCCTGGCAGCAGAAGCACCATTGTTCCATCTAGTGGAGAGCTATTCAGTGTTGATGGCCCCTGATTTCCCTTTCCAAACATAGGCCTTGCCTCTGCCAGATATGGTTATGCTGGCAAATCCTCCTAACATAAGCACAGTCTGTAGTCCTCAAAGATTTATTGTGGCCCTATTGGTCTAACTTACATTGATCCTGTGAATATAATAAGTGCAGACGATACCAAAGCCACTCAGAAAACGTCCAGTATAAAGTAGATACACAAATTTACAGTGAAGGTTACAATCATAAATAGCATTCGGAGGAAAAGTAAATAACGACATTCACAGTTTGGCACAGACACGTTGCCAATGTGTCACATCCTGATGGATTGGGGATATGTCTGTGTCAAACTATGAATTCCGTTTTGCTTTTTGAATGCCGTTTACAATTGCAACTGTCCATGTGGATTATTGCATCTATTTTTATAGCCAAGGCTCTGTCTGGGAAGATGTAGCAGAGCAATCAACAACACTGACTGGTTCTATTCCTCTGGAATGAGTGTTTCTGTGAGCTGGGCTCTACCATCTTTACAAGCAGGACAGGAAGGCTGGGGGCTGGGCTTCCCCTCATCTTGAACCACATGGGCAAAAGAAGGATGAAAGCTTATTGTGTGGGTCCATTGGTCAAAATGTGGTCTCCCTGCTAAAACCAAGAAAAGAGCAGTCAAGTCAAAGACTTAACAGTGATCATGAGGTCTGGTGGTAGGGCACTGCAGAGAGAGGCAGACCTGGACTGCTGGGGAAGCTGGGAAGCCACGCAAAAGGAACCATGAAGACCAACCACGGAGCTGGACCCACCCTCCTCATCACTGTCCAGGGCGAGAGGGGAGAACAGAAGGCTCAGGAACTCTCTTGCACTCCTCTTGCTCTGCTCTTTTTCCACAGTAAATTCGTGCCTAGGCAGTGCACTTTCATTCAATCTGTACTACAAGCAACCTGAGAGTAAAGCTGCATATGGATTAAGCATCTATTAGGTCATTCAGACTAGATATGAGGAAAAAAATGTTTTACAATGAGGGTTGTAAACACTGGATCAAGTTGCCCAGAGAGATGGTAGATACCCCATCCCTGGAAAGATTCAAGGTCTAGATTCACCTGTTCTAGTTGAAGATGTCCCTGTCCATTGCAGGGGGTTTGACGACATGATCTTTAAAGGTCCCTTCCAACCCAAACTATTCTATGATTAGCAAAAGTGGAGTTCCTTGCTTTCCTATATTGTACTTATAGGAAAGCCAATGTATATATATATATACTTCCTATATTCCTGACACCTGTGGATGTAGATCTGAACCTGATGAGGCCTGAGGAGCTGAGGCTCTGTGTCTATGGCAAAGGCAGGGGGTGCCTTGTTGTCTGATAGGTGGTACCTGCCACAGCATCTGCATCTGAGGGGGCACCTCAGCAGTCCATGTCCGAGGAGCAGCAGACAGTTCCTCCCCACAGCAACTAGTCCCAGAAGTCTGCTGGGGGTTCAAAGTATGGATATCCTCTCTAGGAACTGACACCTTGCCAGGGAGAAGACTGTTACCTTGGACTTTCTGCATCAGCCTGCTCTGGTTGCCTGTCCTGTCCTGAAGCCTCCCATGCAAGAATCACTTTAGGTACTTACCAAACTCCAGCACCTAGCACCACTCGCAAAGGGCCTTGCTGCTTGACTGGGATCCCCTGCTGCTTCCAGCGCAAGCCAAAAATCTGTCGGCAAAACATTTTGAGGGGGATGAGTGTGGGGTGTGAGAAGAGTTCTGTGAGTTAAAACCATTATTCCAGCTACTGCTCGGCTCGCAGGT
>NW_008691891.1:0-201 GCF_000695815.1 Acanthisitta chloris
GGACATGAGGACCCCAAAAAGGTCCTTGGTGGCCCCAAAAGGGTCCTTGGTGACCTCAAGAAGGTCCTGGGTGGTCCCAGGAGGTTCTTGGTGACCCCAAGAAGGTTCTTGGTGGCCCCAAGAAGGTCTTTGGTGGCCCCAGGAGGGTCCTGGTGACCTCAGGAGGCTCTTGGTGTCCCCAAGAATGTCCTTGGTGTTCCC
>NW_008691892.1:0-2851 GCF_000695815.1 Acanthisitta chloris
TTAGTCAACAGCTGTCCCTCCAAAATGCCTGTTGAGGTAATTTAGTCCATGACTGTGTGTTCCAGCTGTCCTAGGGCAGGAGGGCTGGTGTGCTGTCAGGCTGCCATAAGATACATCAGCAACATCACGACAGGGATATCTGGAGCAGTCCGCAGGAGTTATAGCATTCAGTGACAGTATCATTCGGCAACCAATATCATACAATTTAACAGTATGTTAAGTTGTTCTGTTCTCACCACTAAATCAAATCTCCTTGAGGTACACACTGCACTTCTCCATCCTTCTGCATTACCCACCAAGTACACCCAGGTCCTTGAGCAAAAGCAATCCAATGGATGGATTTGCCTTTGCTTGAGGCAGGACTAATCCAGACTGTCGTCTGTAGCATATTCCTCAGATACATCACGGGGACTTTATCCCCTTCTATGGTACCTGGAAATTTTGATTGGGCAGGACCAGCTCAACTGGTAGAACCTCAAGTCTTAACTAACCTAGAGTTAGTTAGAACCTGGCCTTTGCTAAACGTGGATCCCAATGTTTGAAGGTTCCACCACCCATTGCCTTCAATGCAGTTTTTAACAATCTATTGTACCTCTCAGTTTTCCCAGAAGCTGGTGCATGGTAGGGAATATTATGCTCTTTGGTCCAGATGTCTATGACGCTATTTTGGAAATGAGTCCCATTGTCTGACTCAGTTCTGTCTGGGATGCCACATTGCCACAGAACTTGCTTTTCGAGGCCCAAGATGGTGTTCCAGGCAGCGGTGTGAGCCACAGTATATATCTCCAGTCATTCAGTGCTACCATCATGAGCATGTAGCGTTTACCTTGGTAGGTTTGTGGGAGTGTGATGTAATCAATGTGCCAGGCCTCCCCATATTTATATTTCAACCACCGCCCACCATACCACAGAGGCTTTACCTGCTTGGCCTGCTTGATTGCAGCACATGTCTCACAGTTATGGATAACCTGGGAGATAGAGTCCATGGTTAAGTCCACCCCTTGATCATGAGCCCGTCTATATGTTCCATCTTCTCCCTGATGACCAGAGGCATCATGGGCCCACTGAGCCAGAAATAGTTCACCCTTATGCTATCAGTCCAGATCCACCTGAGACATTAATCTTGGCCGTCCAATCCACCTGTCTGTTACTGTGGTGTTTTCAGTAGCCCAACTCCTGGGTACCTGTGTGTCTACCTGACATACTTTTACAACCAGGTTGTCTTCCCAGGCAGCGACGTCCTGCCACAATTCAGCAGCCCAGCTGGGTTTACCTCTGCACCATCGTTCTAGCCACCCCAACAGAACATTTGCTACCATCCATGAGTCAGTGTAGAGGTGAAGCACTGGCCATTTCTCCTGTTCAGCGATAGCTAAAGTCAGTGGGATGGCTTTCAGCTCTGCAACCTGATTTGATCTACCTTGCCCCTCAATAGCTTCAGCTATGTAGGACTCCATACGGCAGCTTTCCATTTCTGATCTCTCCCTATAATACAGCAGGAACCGTCAGTGAAGAGAGCGTATCGCTTTTCGTTCTCTGGCAGCTGATTATATGGTGAGATCTCCTCAGCACATGTCATCTTCTCCTTTTCCTCTGATGACAGTCCAAAATTTTCACCTTCAGGCCAGTTTGTGATGAATTCCAAGATCCCTGGACAGCTGGGGTTTCCTATCCAAGCTCAATGTATGACCAGCACAACCCACTTACTCCATGTGGCATCAGTGGCATGACGTGTGGAAGGGACATTCCCTTTGAACACCCAGCCCAACACTGGCAGTCTGGGTGCCAGGAGGAGCTGTGCCTCAGTGCCAACCACTTTCAAAACAGCTCAAACCCCTTCATAAGCTGCCAGTATCTCCTTTTCAGCTGGGATATAGCAGGTCTCAGATCCTTTGTTTCCCCGTATCCATAATCCTAGGGGTCATCCTCCAGTGTCTTCTGGTGCTTTTTGCCAGAGATTCCAGAAAGGACCATTCTCCCCAGATGCAGTGTTGAGCACATTTTTCACATCTTGTCCTGTCTGGAGTGGCCCAAGGGCTGGTGCATGAACAATCTCCTGTTTTACTTGTCCAAAAGCTTGTTGTTCAGGCTCCCACTTAAAATCATTCTTCTGGGTCACTTGGTAGAGAGGGTAGACAATCTGACTGTAGTCTGTGATATGCATGCTCCTAAAAACAACTGCACCTAAGAAACCTCGTGTATCCTTTTTTGCTGGTCAGGGGGCACATAGCTGCTACTTTGTTAACCACATCTCTTGGGATCTGATGATGTCCATCTTGCCATTTTATTCCTAAAACCTGAATTTCCTGCACAGGTCCCTTGACCTTACTCTGCTTTATGGCAAAACTGTCGTTCAGGAGGATTTGGATTATCCTCTCTCCTTTCTCAAGGACTTTGTCTGCTGTGTTGCCCCACACAATGAAGTCATCAATGCACTGCAGGTATTGCAGAGCATCACCCTTTTCCAGTGCAGTCTGGATTGGTCCATGGCAAACAGTGGGGCTGTGATTCCACCCCTGAGGCAGTCAATTCCAGGTGTAATAGATGCCTCTCCAGGTGAAAGCAAACTGTGGCCTGCACTCTGCTGCCAAAGGAATGGAGAAAACTGCATTGGCAATGTCGGTGGTGGCATATCACTTTGCTGCCTTTGACTCCAGTTCATACTGAATTCCAACATGTCTGGAACAGTAGCACTCAGAGCTGGTGTGACTTCATTCCGGCCAGGATAGTCCACTGTCAGTCTTCAGTCTCCATTGAACTTACACAATGACCATATAGGACTACTGAAGGATGAGCAAGTCTTACTAACCACTCCCTGGCTTTGCAGCTCACAAATCATCTTATGGATGGG
>NW_008691893.1:0-237 GCF_000695815.1 Acanthisitta chloris
CCTGCCACTTCCCTTTCCCTGTCCCCTTTTCCTTCTCTTTCCCCTTTCCCTTTCCCTTTCCCCTTCCCTTTCCCACCACAAACAGCCCCACGGACTGGGCAGGGAGACGTCTGTCCCTTGTCCCCCCCTGCACCCCAGTTCCCCCATTCCCTCTGTTATGGGATCCCTGGACCCTGAGCCCCCTCCGCTGGCACCCCTCGGCATCCTCGGGCACCCCCAGTACCCCCAGCACCCCCA
>NW_008691894.1:0-14121 GCF_000695815.1 Acanthisitta chloris
TCGCTCCGGAGAGGGATGTAGGATCTGCTCAGAGAGGGTTGTAGAATCAGCTCAGAGGGATGCAGGAGCATCTCAGAGAGGGGATGCAGGAACAGCTCAGAGAGGGATGTAGGAGGTGTTTGAAGAGGGATGTAGGAGCTGTCCAGAGAGCAACAAGATGAGCTTGCAGTGGGATATAGGATCGGCTCACGGAGGGACATAGCAGCTCCTTGGAGAGGGACGTAGGAGTCACTCAGGGATGCAGCACAGGATGTCTGACTGAGCAGCCTGGCACAGGGAACACCCCAACGCTCCCTTTCCACCTTTCCTGTGAGTCATCTTGGAGCAGGGCAAAACAAAGTCATTGGGAAGTAACATCTCCCTCTATGCCTTATTTACAGTAAGGATTATTATTAATCAATCGCTCATTCCCATCTGGCATTTCAGTGGGAAACAGCCGAGTTTGCTGTGACATTTTGTCCTAAGTACTATCCATATTACAAATGAGTGGAAATACACAGGCACAATAATGAGCTCCTACCTGTGTGGGTGGCTCTGGACAGGTGCTGCTGCTCCATTTCTCTGCTGGAGTCACAGCCAGCCGAGGCAGCTCTTCTGTGTTTTCTTGGAGATGCTGCACACAAAGAATTGGCTGTTAGATGAAAAACCAGTTTCATGTTAAAACTGCGCAGAAACTCCGTAATCTATACAACCAATTGTATTTGTTTTCACTAGGTGTTGCTATAGTGCTCAGGGATTTATTTCCATCAGTTCTCATCTGTAAAATCCCAAATGTCTGTGAATATTCACAGGTTTGTGATTTTTCTTTAACTTCTCTTTGTGTTTAGTTTATTTCTGACCATCTGAACAGAATCACCTTCAACTGCAAACCCTGAAAAATTAACGTTTAGATTTGTCATTCTTCAACTGCAGTTTTCCAGAGGACAGAGCATAAAGATCAATCCCTGAGTGGCCCCACAGCCAGACTGGGGCACAGGAGCTTGTTATCCCAGCGGCAGGAATGAGATATTGTCAGATCCAAACATGTTTAATGTGTTTCCCTTTGGCAAATATTTTGGGTGCTATTTTTGGATTAGACGTTTTTAACCTACATTGTTGGTGGATTATAGGTTGTTAGTTATTTCTTTGCCTTTGTGTCAGGATGGCTCTGGACTGCTTTGCTCCTGAGGGAGAAGGAACATCAGGCACAGGTGAAAGCTGCTGTGACAGCTCGATAAAGGCATGGAGGAAACTCAGCTCAGGATCGGACTGGACAGGAGCCCAGGTGTGCCCAGGTGGGCAAGAGGCCAGTGGCACCTGTTTGTATCAGCACTGGTGTGGGCACAGCCCCAGGGCAGTGCCTGTCCCTGTGCTGGCACTGCTGAGGCACCTCCAGTCCTGAGAGCACTTCTGGGCCGTCACAATGAGAGACATTGAGGGGCTGGAGCATGTCCAGGGAAGGGAACGGAGCTGGGGAAGGGGCTGGAGCAGCTGAGGGAGCTGTGGGGGCTCAGCCTGGAGAAAAGGAGGCTCAGGGGTATCTTCTGCTCTCTTCAGCTCCCTGACAGGAGGTGCAGCCAGGTGGGGTCAGGCTCTGCTCCCAGGGAACAAGGGACAGGACAAGAGGAAACAGCCTCGAGTTGTGCCAGGGGAGGTTCAGGTTGGCCTTCAGGAGGAATTTCTGCATGGAAGGGACTGTCAGGCATTGGAAGGGGCTGTCCAGGGAGGTGGTGGAGTCACCATCCCTAGAGGTATTTAGAAGATTTGTTGATTTCTTGAATAATAATAATAATAATAATAATTCCTTACAATAACTGGTGGCAAGCATTTCCCATGGATGGAGTGGAGTCACCATCCCTGGAGGCGTCCAAGGAACAACTGGACATGGCCCTCAGTGCTCTGTTCTAGTTGACAAGGTGGTGATGGGTCACAGGTTGAACTCAATCTTAGAGGTCTTTTCCAGCCTCAGTGATTCTGTAGCTGCCAGTGAGCCTGTGATTGTCACGGGAATCAGAGACATGTTTTCCTTTCCTAGTCCACCAATAAAACAGGTGGACTGCTTATGCTCCTGAACAGTGTAAGCACGTGGATTGGCTGTTTCCTACTGTTTAACAAAGAGAGCAACGTAGGAATCAATCTGACATGTATACACTGGTTTTCCTAGAGTTGCTCACACGATTTGCACTGGAATGGGGTGATGAGGCCCATTTAATATCACAGTTGTATTCCCTTTTTATAGGAAAAAAGGTGCTGGCTCAGCACCCCCATGGATGTATTTGCTCTTGGTGCTCTCACTGGAGAAGCGTTAGATGCTATTTTTAAACAATTCCTGTTTCTTTCCTTATAAATACTCTGTCAGGAAGTGCTGTGTTCCAGGGAAGAGCTGCTGGCAGTCATTTGGGCTTGGATTTGCAGAGAGGTTTGTGCAAGGGAAGTGGTCAGTGCCCTCCTGAAACCACACACACACACATTCTTTTAATTGCAATGCGATAATTCTCTGGAAATACACAAACAACACTATAATGTGGTGTAGTGGTTTGACCCCAGCTGAAACCACAACATCTGGATAAGCCTGAGGAACAAGTGAAGGCTGCAGAGACCTTGTCACCTGCTTCTCTGCCACTCAGGGATGGCCACAAACTCATTTCTGTTCTTGAGTTCATTTCATTTGTATAATTAATTGGTTTGCACAGCCTGGAAATTCAGGTTACCTATATTTTGGGGGTTTATTCTGTTCCCTGCTCAGGAAAGAAACTGAGTAAATACCAGCAACTTCCAGCTTTTACTTGCTGGATGTGTCCTTGGGCTTCAAACAGACTCTTTTTATTTACCCGTACAAATAACAGGTAATTCCCACTCTTTGCTGGAGTTTTTGGCATTTTATTGGGGAATCTCAGAGCTCTCCCAGCCTGTCTCCAGAGCAGAGGGCTTTGGAGCATCTCCATGGCCTCCTCTGGACTCTCGCCAGCAGTTCCACATCCTTCTGATGCCCTTTTTATTTGAAATTGAAGAAATCTAATGTGAAATATTGTCAGAATAGAACTAGAACTCCAACAATTCAACTCCCTAAGTTGTTCTCATTGTGGCAGTGTGTTTTCATTATCAGGTTTCCTGGTGTGGAAAGTAGAGTAAGAGAGTAAAGAAGAAGGTTCAGCCCACAGCTGGAGTGCAGTCAGCATGGGGAAGCATTGCTTCCTAATTCCTCCTGCCAACAGAAATTAGGGACACTGGGCTTGATCCTCCAGCCCAGCTATGTGCAGTGCAAAGTCCAGAGTCACCTGCCCAAGGGGTGGGAATCTGCTGCTTGGAGCAGCTCTGTTGGGGTTCTCTGGGGTGACAGAGCTGCTGCCAGCACAGCCCCAGTCCTGGTTGTGGGGCTTTGATGTACAGATGGTGGAAAGGAAAGAAACCCTGAAAGGAAAAGATCAAACCCTGCTTAAATAGAGAGATTTTATTTCTTGAGTTGTTTTGCTTCACAGCATCTCCCCTGCTTGGTACAAACCTTGTTTTGTGACTGTGCAAATCAGCCTTTCTGAGATGTTCTCATTCAGGTTATTCCATGAAGAGAAAGTGCAGTGGAGAAGGAAAAGCCACAGGTAGTGAGTTGTGCTGATGTGTCATTCTGAAGGAACCTGCTGCGTTGCAGCATTTCCTGGTGGTCATTACCTGTTTGAGAACATGGGCCATACCTACCTGCCAGTGTCCTTTGGAATTTTGCCTCTTGGATTTGGCTGGTAATTCAGAGAAGTGCAGAATGGTTTGGGTTGGAAAAGGCCTCTGAGACCATCTAGTCGAACCATCCCCCAGCACTGCTGAAGCCACCACTAACCACATCCCTAAGTGCCACATCCACATGGCTGTTAAATCCCTCCAGGGGTGGGGCCTCCATCCCGGCCCTGGGCAGCCTGTGCCAGGGCTGGACAGCCCTTTCCAGAAAGAAATTGTTCCCTATATGCAACCTGAACCTTCCCTGGCACAGCTTGAGGTGTTTCCTCTTCTCCTGTCCCTTGTTCCCTGGGCGCAGAGCCTGACCCCACCTGGCTGCACCTCCTGTCAGGGAGTTGCAGAGAGCAGAAGATTCCCCTGAGCCTCCTTTTCTCCAGGCTGAGCCCCCACAGCTCCCTCAGCTACTCCTGCTGCTCCAGCCCCTTCCCCAGCTCCATCTTCTTCTGTGGACACACTCCAACCCTACATTTGTGTCTGATGGATTTCACTGTGTCATAGACTTGACTTCAGTCATTGTGAAAAATCACATATATATGACAAACAGAGGTATCCAAAACTTTTCCTGCTGGGAAGTTTTTCCCTCATGAGCAAAAGAGCTCAAAACATCTACACATTTGTTCCTACACTTATTTCCTAACTCTGAGTTGCTGGAGTGACTCAGCACAGATGTTTAACCTCAGCCACAACTACAAGAGAGATCAGAAGATTTCTGTGAATTACTTCCTGTGCAAAGTAGAAAACACCAACAAAAACTCAGGTATTTTATGAAAAGCTTTAAAGTTTGCAGTTAAGGAGCTTGTCACAGCCATGGGAGCTGTCCTGGCGCTTTGCTGTACTCCCCTCAGTGCAGTTCCTGTTCTCTGGATTTTGTTACCTCTTTGCTTGTGTGCTGTGGTTTGGTTTTATTAGCAATAAATCAAATTTATGTGCAGGTTTGTGCCTTCAAACTACCGCAGAACTGGCTGTTAAAGAGGAGGTTTGAGGTTATGATTCTCTCAGGGCAAAGAATGTTTTCCAGTTTTTAGTTGTTCCTGTGTTTCTTCCCTGAACCATCCCTGCTTTTAGCCTCTCTCTGGAATTGTAGCTCCTGAAATGGAATGTGATTCCATTAGTATCTGCCAGAGCTAAACACACAGAACCCCTCACTCCCCAAAATCTCCTGGTTTCTCGTGGCTGATGCTGTTGGGTTCCAGCATCTCCCCGGGGATGTGCTCCAGCTCCCTGCCCTGGACCTGCCTGCTCTATGCAGTCATTTTATCATAGAGTCATGGAATCATGGAATATCTTGAGTTGGAAGGGACCCACAAGGGTCATCCAGTCCAGCTTCTGTCCCTGCCCAGGACTCCCCAACAATCCCAGCATGTGCCTGAGAGCATTGTCCAAACGCTCCTGGAGCTCTGTCAGGCTTGGGACCATGAGTGCTGCCCTGGGGAGCTGTTCCAGTGCCCAGACACCCTCTGAGGGGAGGACCTTTTCCAAATATCCAACCTAAGCCTTTCCTGACACAGCTCCATGGCATTCCCTCGGGTCTTGCCACTGGTCACAGAGAGCAGAGATCAGCACCTGCCCCATCACTGCCTCTCCAGAGGAAGGTGTAAACAGCCATGAGGTCTGTTTTCCTAAGAGGAAGCCTATTTATATCCCTAGTTTGTTAATTCCATGGAAAAGGTGATTCCACCCCCTCATTCTCTGCTTTCTGTTGTGAGCTTTATTTATCAACTCTTGCATTTTTCAGTAGGTTTTCCTTTCCTTCCTTGTCCTGCCTCAGTGCTTCCCACGGCACAGACGGATCGATCCCATATCCTGCGCCCTCAGGCATGCGGGAGGAGGGGAAAGGCAGCAGGAGATTGTTATTTAGATTTGAATAATTAATAAAGGGCTTTATTTAGGGGTTTGGTTATGTAATACCCGCTGTACAAAAGAAACTGTTCCTTCATTTCCTTCTCCTTCATGATAGTTTGTGAGTGCTTAGAGGATATGAGTTCATCCAGCAAATAGCAGGGAAAGAATTGGCCTCTTAAATAGTGCAGAGGGTGTGTTCAGAAGAGAGAACATTGCAGAGAAATTCCCTCCCCAGTGCTCAGTGCTGCTGAGTGTGAGGTGTGACCTCCTAACGTCGGAGCTGATGAGTCTCAAAGCACATGGGGATCCAACCTGATCAACTTCCACAAGTGTTCCGAGGAACTGTTGAGCTCTTCAGGCACATGGGAAGGAGAAGAAAGGGAAATGTTTAGATTGTAGATTTAGGTTGGGTATTAGGGAGAAGTTCTTGGCTGTGAGGGTGGTGAGGCACTGGCACAGGTTACCCAGAGCAGCTGTGGCTGCTCCATCCCTGGAAGTGTCCCAGGCCAGGTTGGATGGGGCTTGGAGCAACTTGGACTGGTGGGAGGTGTCCCTGCCCATGGCAGGAGGTGGGACCAGATAGGCTTTATGGTCCCTTCCCAACCCAAACCAGTCAGTGATTCCATGATTCTGTGATTCGGGGGCAGTTCAGCCCTGACACAGTTTGCTTGGAGGGTGATGGAGTCTCCATCCTTGGGAATAGGAGGAACTGATCAGGCAACCTGCTCCAGCTGATACAGCTTGGGCAGGGAGGGTGGATTAGGTGCACTCCAGAGATCTGTTCCAGCCTCAATGATTCCAACACCTGAAATGCCCAACTGCAGGGAACCAGCTCCAGAAATCCCAAAATCATTGGTTACATCCTGGTTATCCGCTCCCTGTGTGATGTGAGGCTTTGCCTGGATCACTGCTACTGATCAAACACCATCCTCTGGCACATTCCTGATGAAAAGCTGTGCAACTTTGATATCAGAGGGAAAACAAGATGCAGAGTCAGGGGAATGAGCCCTGGATGAAGCTATAGCTCTGCGCACACTGTGGTTTAGGCTGTGCTTGTGCTTTGCCAGGGAAGCCACCTGGCCCTGACCCCTCACATCCACACTGGGAATCCTTCCTACCTTCCAAAAGAGTCTGACCGCATCCAAACTGCTAACTGGGAGTTATTCCTGGCTCCTGCCGACTCTCAAACTGCTGCCAGGAGCTGTTTGGGAAAGGGCTATTTGACTGGGACCGGAACTGCACTGAGGTCTGCTGGCAGTTTCTCCTGAATCCTGACTGGATAGTTGGGATTTCTAGTGAGATCATCGAGGCAGAAAAATCTCTCCTTAGCAGTTGAATCCAGAATATTTCTAATTTAAATACTTATTTAATTTTTTACAATTATTTAGGTATTTTAAGATATTTTAAATATATTTTATCACATCTCTCAGGAGCATCTTGGAAGGGCACTCCAGTCATGTCCCTTTTAAACCAGGAGTTTTAGGTGGCTGAAGCTGAGCTGCCCTGCAGGGCTCAGGGTCAGAGCAGCAGATCTCACTTCTCCAGTGCTATTGTGTATCTTGATCTCATGAATAATTCAATTTCCATCCTCCTGGTCTCATGATCAAGATGATGTTTCTGTCCTGGTTGTATCAGCAAACGTGGTGCCATCCTGGCAGATGTTTTCAGAAGATACTCCCTAAAAATAGATCATTGGCCTCAGGAAATTCTCAGGTCTGGGAAAAGCTTTATTGGACCTAATAAGGACACAGAATCACAGACTCACTGAGGTTGGAAGGGACATCTAAGGTCATTGAGTCCAACCTGTGACCCATCACCACCTTGAAATCTTTTAACCACATTCCTTTTTTTAAAAAAATTTCCCTTTATCACTGTTAGCAGGGTTTGAGCTGGAAGACCGGGGGGCGCACTGGTAGTGACAGGACTTGAGGGAACTGGTGGAAATGTCCAAGAATGCTACTAAAACCAGATTGCAATTGGTGACGTACATCCATTATCATATTGGAAGAGTCTCATAAATTCCTGAGGCGATGTTTCTGTGTTTAAGGAATGTTTGTCCCTCCCGAAGGAAAATCCCAGCTAATACCCATGGAAATGGGGCTGAAAGGCACAGTTTGGGTTGCAAAAGCTACCACTTGTGGTAGTGTTTCTCTCAGAGCTGCATGTGGGGTTTGTGGTGTGCAGAGCAGGAGGATGTGGAGCTGGGAAGGGAATGTTTGGGAGAAAAGGAGCTTTGCCATGTAGATGCGGATGGGACATTCCTTGTGTTCAGTGAAGGAGAAGTAAGTCAGGAGCTGAAGAGGGGAGGGAAATCCCTGTTAATGAACTGCTCGTTGCCATGGGATGTGTTTGTATGTGCACTGGCAGAGGGAAAGGCTCCCAAACAGCGCAGGGGAGGGACGGGATCTTTCCATACAGCAGCAAGTTCCTTTCCCAGAGGAGCTCATGCAGTAAACTTCTTACAACCAAGTCGTTTCTTGGTGTAATGTTGTATTTAGAAGAACATTAACATTAAATATGGAGTGCAGTTATTTCTGGGCAAATCGGCCCTGAGTGAGGGTGAGAACCGAAGGGGTTTTGCCCTCCAATCCTGCCTAGAGGAGGAGTCAGGAATTTGTACAGGGAATATGCTCTCTGTGGTTTCAGGTGTTTGGCATCCAGGGGATTTTTTTCAATATCTTTTTGATTCTCTGGATTCCTGAGCTCTGAAAATTGAGTGAAATAAACTGGGGAGTCTTGAGGCAATTCCTGGCATTGGCATGTTGGAAAGAGGAGCAGGATCCATGTGGCTGCACAGGGAATGTCAGGGCAGGCAAAGGCTGTGCATATATCCTCTGTGCTGAAACTGGAGTTTCAGAAATCAATTTCAGGATTATCTCCAGTAAATCTGAATGAAAGCGAATCCTAAGATGGCAAATACAGACCTATGGAGATTTAATCCATGTTCCAAGAGAGCTGAAGAGGGACTTGGGACAAGGGCCTAGAGGGACAGGACACAGGGAATGGCTTCCCACCGCCTGAGGGCAGGGAGAGATGGGATATTGGGAAGGAATTCTTCCCTGTGAGGGTGGTGAGGCACTGGCACAGGTTGCCCAGAGCAGCTGTGGCTGCTCCATCCCTGGGAGTGTTCCAGGCCAGGTTGGATGGGGCTGGTGGAAAGTGTCCCTGCCCATGGCAGAGGGCAGGACTAGGTGGTCTTGCAAGCCTCTTTTCAAAGGTTGATGATGTTTTTGGGTATCACTGCAGGGTAGATGTAGGCAAATATTGATTCCATGACCAGAGCCTCTGTAATTCTCCTCTCCCAGCAACTTGAATCCACTGGCAGAGCTGTCCAGGGACATCCTGTGTGGGCTCGCTGTGTCCCTGCACAGCCACCAGAACACAGGTGGCCACAGCACCCTGCACTGGGTGTAAGAGTTCAGATGATTGACTCATCAGTCCATGGTTGGGTTTTATGGGGCAGAGAGGAACACGAGGCTCTGTCCATTTGTTTATTCCAACTAACCTTACCTTTTTTAAGTAAGCCCCAAGCAGGTGGTGTGTGTGGTGGTTGTACCAAGGATTGCTCCTTGTAATAAATCTTTACTTAGTTTCTTGAAACTTTTCAAAGAATTGCCCTCACTTGAATGGTTCCTATATTTTCTTGAGCTACTAGACAGTGCCAAAGGTCAGTTGTGTAGTCAGAAATGCTAATTTTATCCCATTTTAGTGTAACACAAGAATTGTGAGAAGTACTAGAGCAGGTCAAGCTCTTCAGGTATCATTGTGTCAAGCAATTCCTGTTGCTGCTCTTGACACGATGCTGCCACGGGGATGGGCTTTTCCCAAGTTTTGGGTTGTTTCCTTTTTGGTTTTTTTTGTAATCACTAACAGGAGCAAATATTTCTGTTCTAGTCCTCCTCGGCCTGTGACTAACATGAACGAGCCCATGGTGACCCACGTGTCCTCCGGAGCACCCACGCCCACTAAAAGGTATGTGTGCCTCACCAGCTTGGGTCTTGGTTCTGGGGGAAGGCATGAAATACAGAGTATTTATACCAAATACTGGGTATTTTATCTCCTCTAGTGCATTCCAAATCACACTGCCACTGCAGAACAGGTGTGCAGCACTCCTGAGAGGAGCAAGTGTTTGTAGGAATCATCCTGTTCTCTCCAAAAGTTTTCATATGTCGAGTCCGTGTTATTAAATGTGTGTGTCTGAGAAGATATCTAAAGAGGTTTTTGGTTTTCTTCCTAAATGGAGCATGGCTTCCTAAGGTGTTCAGGAAAAGGCTGGTCTTCTTGTGCCATGGGTTCCTCTCCTTGCCAAAGATTCAGTTCTGGAGGTGTTTCGCATGACGTGTGCAACACATGTTCTCCACACCTGTGCTGGTTTCAATTGGGGCAGTTAATTTCTCACACAGCTCAGCTGCCAAAGCTCTTTGGAGTTGCTCATGTCTACCCAGAGGCATTTAGGGTTGAGCTGAATTTTGGTTTGTGTTTACTTGGTGATCTATATGTAAATTATTGTATGGATTAGGTCTGTAAATGAGCAAATACTACCTGAATGGTGTCTGTGCACTTTCCTTCCTGTGGAGGTGTGTCAAGGGGGACAGTGAGGTGATATACTGGAGACTGTGCTTGACAGAGCTGTGAATGAATCAATGTTCCTGCAGGGAGCTGAACTGTCACCATTCTGTGACAAGGGTGCTCCAGAGGCAAGGCAGGGCCTGCATTTCCAGCAGCTCCTCCAGACAGAACTAAGATCCACAGACTTTCCTTCCTCTTTCCTTGACAAAAGAAGTCAGTTGTGCCTGCAGGTTCCAACTGGCTGTGGTAAAATTGTTCCCAAAGGTGCCTATAAATCATTCCATGGGGTGTCTGCCAGCACAGCATGATGTGTGGTAGCTGTGTGACCTCAAGTATGGATGTGGTGAGTCCCCATCACTGGGGGCTTTCCAGATGCAGTTGGACAAAGTGTCAGATAACCTAACCTAGGCTTCCTTTCCTGCAAAAGGTGGGACCAGACTATCTTGGGAGGTCCCTGCCAGTCTGGACTGTTCTGGGCTTCAGGAGGAATTTCTTCCTGGAAAGGGCTGTCAGGCATTGGAAGGGACTGTCCAGGGGGTTGGTGCAGACACCATCTCTGGAGGTGTCCAAGGAACGACTGGACATGGCACTCAGTGCTCTAGTCTAGCTGACAAGGTGGTGATGGGTCACAGGTTGGACTCAGAGGTCTTGGAGGTGTTTTCCAGCCTGGATGTTTCTGCGATTCTGTAGTTCCAACTACAGTGAGATCATCAACAAACCTGGATGGTGACAAAAGTAGTCAAGATAGGCTATTTCAGCCACTGGGGACACTCCTTGGCCACTGCCATTAAGGACCAGTGTAGCAGTTAAATGCAAGCAGCTTGAATTTTGAAACATGAAACATGGAATAAACACCGAAGCAATGCCTGGCACTGCAAAAGGATCATCGTGTCATCCTTTGCCTACAGTTTGCTCTTCCTGGGAGGTGAGACATTGGCAGGGGTCTAGGATGGCATCAGGCCAGTCCAGAGCCAATCTTTAGAAAGCCAGAAAGCATCTGACTTCGAGGCATCATCTTCAGTGAGGCATCATGAGAACTCCCAGGGAAATGTCATCATCTGTGGTCACTGTGCCCATCTTAGTACCTGTCTCTGCCCAAGGTCCTGGCTCATCCCACTTGAAGGATCCCAGAATTCTGTGATGAGAAGTTGCTTCATCCAACAGGTTCTGCAAGAGTTCATGGGAGGAGGCTTCTTCTCTCTTTTCTTGCTTATCCCCAGGAAGGAATGGGGTATTTCTCTTTGCCTGGAACTGGGGGAAATGGACAGGTTGCCCCAGTGCGCAGGTAGTAATGTTTGCCTCCGTCATTGCAGCTCCTCAGGCTCTCAGCTTGCAGAACTTCTCCATAACCACTCCACAGCCCCCTGGGGATGTACCTGAGGCTTGCAGTGGGACCCCAACACAGCTCTGGAAAGGTATTGTCCTTCAGACTCTTCTCAGTGCCTTGTTCTTTGCAGAATACCTCATTGTGGTGGCTGTGCACACTTGGCCAAGCCTAGTCAGAGTTGGTTTGGGTTTAATCACATAGTAATGAGTAGTATGGGTCTTCTTCAGAGCTTCCCTGTCTGTCCAGCAGAAGTTCTACAAGGATCAGTGAAAGCCATTTCAGACTGCATCACTGTGTGATTCCAGCTGTCTCTGCAGGGATTCCCTGCTGGCATTGCTGAGTGGAAATATATGGAAAAGTTCTTCCAAAGTAGCACAGATGATCTTAATGCCATCCCAAAGCAATGCTGGTTCCAGGTTATACTGGGTACTGCCAACACCTTGGCTCAGGCCAAGTATTCATATTTACAAAATAAGATGGAGACAGTGCAAAATTCATTAAAAGAGAGATGTAGTGTTGTGGAAAAGCCTGAAGTGTGATGCTAAAGGAACATTAGCTGTTCAGGTTATTAAGGAAGGGAGAGGTGTGACTTTTTGGCTAGGTTACAATTATTTATACATAGAGAGATCATAGAATCCCAAACTGGTTTGGATTGGAAGGGACCTTAAATAAGGCTCATCTCATCCTGGCCCCTGCCATGGGCAGGGGTACCTCTTACCAGCCCAGGTAGCTTCAAGTCCCATTCAACCTGGCCTGGAACACTCCCAGGGATGGAGCAGCCACAGCTTCTCTGGGCAACCTGTGCCAGTGCCTCACCACCCTCACAGGGCCCAGTATCCCATCTCTCCCTGTCTTCTGGCAGTGGGAAGCCATTCCCCCTTGTCCTGGCGCTCTAGGCCCATTTAAAGAGTCTCTCCCTATCTTCCTTGTCAGCTCCTTCAGGTATGGAAGGCCACAATTAGGTCTCCCCAGAGCCTTCTCTTCTCCAGGCTGAGCACCCCCAGCTCTCTCAGCCTTTCCTCATAGCAGAGCTGCTCCAGCCCTCAGAGCTTCTCTGTGGCCTCTCCTGGACTCTCCAGCAGGTCCACATCCTTCTGCTGTTGATACCCCAGAGCTGGAGGCAGCACTGCAGGTGAAGTCTTACCTGAGCAGGGCAGAGCAGGCTACCCACACTGTGGGATGATCCCAGCACTCGGGGGCTTCTGGGCTGGGGCATGTCCAGCCTCTCACCCACCAGCATCCCAAAGTCCTTCTCCCAGGGCTGCCCTAAATCTGTCTATCCCCAGCCTGGATTGATCCCGGGGGTTGCCCTGACCCAGGTGCAGCACCTGCACTTGGTGTTGTTAAACCTCCTGAGATTCCCATGGACCCACTCCTGGAACTTGTACACATTCCTCTGGATGGCTCTGTCCTTCAGGGGTGTCACTGCACCCCTCAGCGTGGTGTCACCTGCAAACCTGCAGAGGGTGCACTCAATGCCTTCATCTGTCATCAGTGAAAACATTGAATGACACTGGTCCCCACACAGACACCAAGGGACACCACTGGTCACCAGTGCACACCCTCCACATGCAGCCCCAAGCCAGGTGGGAGCAGCACCTGGGGAGTTGGTAGCAAGCACAAAACTAAAATCACTGGCTCTTGTCTCAGCTTGAAAGAGATTCTGTGTGTCTCCCGTCATCTTCCCACCCCTGTTTGGGGTCATATTTCCCACTATTTTGAACTGAACTGGCTGCAGTCTGAATATGTTGGAGCATTATTGGCTCATCCATCACCTGCCTTGTCAGGGGTGGAGCAGCACGTGGCTGTGTGGCCTTGTATCTTCCTTTTCTTTCAACCTGGAAAATGTACAGGTGGCAGCAGTTAATAACAGTGAGGGAAGGCAGGACAAACAGGCTTTTCCCCCTCAGAAAATGCCGCGTATTCCCGTTTTGTCAGGTCACGTATGTCTGATAGCAGTGTTTTCGCCAAGAATTATTGCAGTTTCTTTGCCCCAGGTTAATCCATGATGTAAGGGATCATCTCTGACTGAAATCAGGGGCCTCATTTCCCTTGCTAGAGGCTCTGTCTCATCTTGGCAGCTGGCAGTGGATCCAGCTGGGTCGCTGTAGGCCCGGGATGGGGTTTGGAGCTGCATGGCAGTGTGCTGGAGCTGTTCTAACTGGCCACTTCTCACTTGGCTGCTGTTTGCAAGCCAGATTTGTTCCTAAAATTATAATGTGTTTTCTATACCATAATAAATGATGGATGAAAATGTTAGAAGTTGGATGTTTGCCTGTCTGGGGACACAGTTCTTCCTGAGGACAGGAAGGATTGAGCTCAGCCCAGTCCTTGAGTGTCCTCAGTGCTGCAAAGGGCTGAAAAGGCATCAGCAAAGCACAGCAGCATTTGCTAGAAATCCATTTGATTTCTGTGATAGTGATATCCAGTGTGAGCCAAAGGCTGTGTCCTGCCTAAAGCCTTTCCCTTCTGAAGGGCATTTTGCATTGTTGATTCTTGCATCAAAGATTCTTCCTTTGCACTGATATATTCCAGCTCCCACCAGGACACTGGTCCAAGAGAAAGATGTTTGTTTTGCTTTGCTTTCTTTATCCAAACTATGGAGCAAATATGGATCCATTTGTTTGAAGGCAACAACAGCAGAAGGACGTGGAGCTGCTGGATAGAGTCCAGAGGAG
>NW_008691894.1:14142-30119 GCF_000695815.1 Acanthisitta chloris
TGTTCTGCCATGGAGACAGGCTGGGAGAGCTGGGGGTGTTCAGCCTGAAGAAGAGAGGGCTCCAGGGAGACCTTAGAGCTCCTTCCAGTGACTCCACTCCCTTGGAGTCCCTTCCAAGGAAGATGCAGATGAACTGGGGGCAAAGGCCTGGAGGAGCAGGACTCAGGGAATGGCCTCCCACTGGCAGAGGGCAGGAAGAGATGGGACACTGGGAAGGAATTCTTGGTTGTGAGGGTGGTGAGGCACTGGCACAGGTTGCCCAGAGCAGCTGTGGCTGCTCCATCCCTGGGAGTGTTCCAGGCCAGTTTGGATGGGGCTTGGAGCCACCTGTGCTGGTGGGAGGTGTCCCTGCCCATGGCAGGGGGAGGAATGGGATGAGCTGTAAGGTCCCTCCCAATCCAAACCAGTCTGGCACTCTGTGATTCCTGTGATGGTTTCACCCAGTCATTGCCCAAGGAAGGTCAAGAGACAGGACAGCTCCCAGGACACACTGAACAAGGCAGGACGGAAACCTTTTTGTGATTTTTTTGTTCTGTTAAAAACATGTAAATACCTCCCCTTTGACAAGTGCTTTGTTGTCAATAAGCCTGAACTGACAGCACAGGATGTTAATGCCTGAATTCACTTTTTTGTGAACTAAGAAATGAAAAACAAACAAACCAACAAAGCCTCCTCAGTGTTCCTCTTCAGTCTCTCAGAGGAACCGTTTCCAGCCTCCTCATCCTCTGCTTTCAGTGGGAAAATATCCAGAGAGGCATTAGACTCCAGGTCCCACCATTTCAGTGACTCTGCTTTGCACGAGGCAGGAGCTCTGTCATCCCGAAAATGCTGCAGGCAGAATGGGGTCGGGGGAGTTTTAATTCCAGTAGGAGTGGAGTTGTGGGAGCAGGAGTGGAGCTACAGCCATGCTCAGTTGGGGCTTATATCCACATTTATGCATGTAACATCACAAGTTTCTTATTTCTCATTTTGCAAAGTGAAGGTTTCCAAGTGGAAAAAGCTGTTTGATTCACTACCATGTTCACATGTGAGTGTTAGATCAGCTAGGGGACATGGATGTTCTGTACATTTACTGAGACATTTACCAAGGGCATAGTTAAATGCAACCTGCTGATACTTGTTACCTGTGATCACAGAGTCCCAGAATCACAGGGGTTGGATAACACCTCAGAGCGCATAGAGTCCAACCTGTGACCCATCACCACCTTGACAACTAGACCAGAGCACTGAGTGCCACAACAAGTCGTTTCTTGAGCACCTCCAGGGATGGTGACTCCACTCCCTCCCTGGACAGCCCCTTCCAATGCCTGACAGTCTCTTCCATGCAGAAATTCCTCCTGATGTCTAACCTCCCCTGGTACAACTTAATGCTTTTCCCTCTCATCCTATCCCTTGTTCCCTGTGATCAAAGCCTGACCCCACCTGGCTGCACCTCCTGTCAGGCAGTTGGAGAGAGCAGAAGATTCCCCTGAGCCTCCTTTTCTCCAGGCTGAGCCCCCACAGCTCCCTCAGCCCCTCCTGCTGCTACAGCCCCTTCCCCAGCTCCATTCCCTTCCCTGGACACGCTCCAGTCCCTCAGTGTTTGTGCCCAGAAGTGCTCTCAGGACTGGAGGTGCCTCAGCAGTGCCAGCACAGGGACAGGCACTGCCCTGGGGCTGTGCCCACACCAGAGCTGCTACAAGCAGGGGCCATTGGCCTCTTGCCCACCTGGGCACACCTGGGCTCATGTCCAGCTGCTGTCCCCAGCACTCCCAGGGCCTCTTCCAGCTTTCCAGCCCTTCTGCCTCAGCCTGGAGCAGCTCCGTGGGGTTGTTGTAACCAAAGTGCTGGAAAACACAGTATTTTTCTGACCTTTGCAGCCAGTGAGCCTTTCTGACCAAATGAGATGATTCTGTCTCTTCCATAGCAATAGGCCAAGCCCATTAAATGTTATTTGGTGTAGCTAATTTATTTTAAATCACTTCAGGAATGGATTTTTCCCTCCTGTTGTGGTCAGTGTACTTTGTTTTTCTTTCAGTAATTGTGTTCCCAGAGACAACCTGTCCCCAATTAGGTAAATGATGTGTCCTTCCCTCTCAATACCCTCCCACATGGTCTGTTCTCTCAGCAACCATGGTCAGCCCATGGTTGTGCAGCATCTTTTGTATTTACATCCACAATAGAATTTAGCTGTGTTATATTTCAGTCTTGTTCAGAAGGCTCCAGTGTGAGCTTAGAGTACATTCCAGTGCCTCAAGGGGCTCCAAGATTGCTGCAGAGGGAGGTAGGACAAGGGCCTGGAGGGACAGGACAGAGGGAATGGCTTCCCACTGCCAGAGGACAGGGAGAGATGGGATATTGGGAAGGAATTCTTGGCTGTGAGAGTGGTGAGACACTGGCACAGGTTGCCCAGAGCAGCTATGGCTGCTCCATCCCTGGGAATGTTCCAGGCCAGGTTGGATGGGGCTTGGAGCAACCTGGGCTAGTGGAAGGTGTCTTTACCCATGGCAGGGGTGGGATGGGTTGAGCTTTAAGGTCTCTTCCAACCTGAACCAGTCTGGAATTCTATGGATCATTCTGTTTTTCCCCTGAAAGACTTGTAAGCCTCTGTTGCCATAAATCTGTCAGAGTGACAACATCCGCACACTGGGTATCTACAGCAGGGCTGTGTCCTCCTGAGCTGCAGTAGTTCATATGGACATTTAAGTTGTTTGTGGTGTGACAGGACAGGCCTGATGACAGTGTCCACTCCAAGCCAAAAGCAGCCCAGTAGTGCCTGTTTTCTTTCCCCATGATTGGGGATGCAAGCAGCTGTCTCATCTCGACCCTCCAGCAATGTGTTCAGAGAGCCAACAGCTTCTCCCTTGGGCTGAGGAGGGTTTTTAACCAGAATTCCTTCTCAGCCGAAGCCCATAAAGCAGTCACCTTGGTTGCTACATCCAGCACAACAAACATTGCATTCTTCTTTCTGATTTCTGAGGAGCCTGCAGGGGGTACATGTTGAGTTTGGTCAGGTGAAACATGTTCTTGCAGCCTAAAATCACAGTTATTTGCAACTTGAGAACTGAAGTTAAAGGGACGTGATGTCACCTGCCTAGACAATATGCCAAAACTGCCTTTTTGCAGAGTTGTTTTTTTTACTAACCCTAACTTGGATTATTGCCAGTCTTCTGCTCCTAATGTCCCTGTGTCTCTGCTCTTCTCAGTCCCTCAGACCCTCCCTGCCTTTATTGTTTGCCCTTGTTTACCTCCGCTGTCTGCACACCAACACCCCCTGAGCTCTTGTCCTCCAGGTTTGCACATGTGGGCACAGTTCAGATCTCCTGAAATGTTCCTCCACCCTCAGCTCTGACTGGTGGATTCCACATCAATGTTATTGATGCTGTCCCTTGGATTGTTTAAGTTCTGTAACCCAGAGTGGGTTTTACTTGTTTGGCAGCTCGATTTATTTGCTGACAACTTCTGAAGTGCCTTTTTTCCCCTTTGTTTCCATGTGCACATTCATCTTCTACCCATCCAATCCCAGTTCCACCTGGAAGTGGCTGACACTCCTGTCACTGTCTGTTCTGCTGTTTTTCTTGGACACATTCCTTTTCTGATATTCTACTTCCTAAACCTGTGTAACTCTAGAGATCCCAGAGCCATTTTAACCACAGTTTTAGCCCCAGAAAGATCTTGGGGAATAGAGTTGGAGAGCATGAGTCTGGGTGCAGCCAGCACTGTTGGGTTGCTGGTGGAGGTGTAGCCAGGTATGTTGTGCCATGAGTCATAATGCATCCCATAATGCCCTAAACAGACCTGTCTAACACCAAAATAGACTTTCTTTTTAGAAAAGGGATCAAAATATGTCTTTGTGTAGAGACAAGGGAGATCCCAGCTTGCAGGTGACTGTGCTCAGACGTGACGAAGCTTCACACCAAGATGAAAGACAAAGGGACAGGCAGGAGGAGGGAGGGTGGGACGTGCTGCATCCCAACTACTTCAAACAAAAAGTCTGTGTTTCATTAATTATTATTTCAATTGACATCTAGGTGCCTGTAGGTATCTATTTTTAACCTGTGGTTTGAAATCCCCCAGTGAAGCTGTGAGTCAGCAGGATGTGGGCTGAGGAGGATGCGTGAGGTGAGAACGTGGAGTTCTGTGGGGAGGAAAGAATAGGCCAAAAGCTGCTCCAAGGGGAATAGTTGGGATGTATACACTGCTCCTAAGTGGTTCTAAAATTCAAGATCAAGAGGAAAATATGTGAATAAATATAGCAGAAATCTTGGGTTTGGGACGTGGATGGGAAACATGCACAGACTCACCCTGTGGGCTGAGTGCCGCAGGGCATGGCTGGCAGGAAACAGGAGAGACCTGTGGGCAGGGTCACTCTGCTTCATCCTCAGGTTGCTTTGGTGGTATCTTCCAACCCACCCCACTTTGTCTGCCTTCACACAGCTCACCCTGGCCCCTTCACCTCTCCTGTGGTTTTCCCTTTCTCCAGCAGTGCTGCTGCAGTTTATCCTTTGACTGCTCGTGAATAATATCACTCATTCATTCTTGTTCTTTCTCCCACTGGTTCATGATGGGTTTCCCAACAACGTTATTGCCATCCAGCTGCTGTCACAGGCCTGTTGGGTCCAACAAAGCAGTGGTGATACAAGCCATGCTGGAATCACAGAATCCCAGAATCACTGAGGTTGGAAAAGCCCTCCACAAGACAATCAAGTCCAACCTGTGAGCCATCACTACCATGTCAGGTAGACCAGAGCACTGAGTACCGCATCTGTCATTCCTTGAACACCTCCAGGGATGGTGACTGCACCACTCATGGATTCTGTGTCATTCCATGGAATGTGGTGGCTTCCCTGTGACCTAAACCTTCAAGACAGATGCCATGGCTGTGTGAGCCAAGTGCTGCTGAGCAGACAGAGGCTCCGGTTCCCAAATTACTTGGCTAAATTCTGTTGTCTGTAATGTGCAGAGTGAGGTAATTATCCTTTTTGACCTTAACATCTCCTTAAATCAACCAGGGGGGGAAAACAGCACAACAAAGCAAGGGACCCCTCTGGGCTGCATTCTCACAGCTATTCCCAGAGCTCATTGCCTTTCCTGGAGCCAGAGCAGCACTGTGCAATCCCATAAAGATTTACCAAGCTCTGAGCCAACATAATAAAAATTTGCAGGGATTTCTTGGTGTAAATTAGAGGATTTAAAATAAATTGTCTCTTTTACTTGGCTTTCCTGGTAGATTTTGGGAACAGAAATTAATTTAAGGCACCAAAAGCACCATTGAAATACCTCAGGAATTTGTTGAGTGGCTTGTAAAGCTGCAGAGCCAAGGCTCAGGGTGTAAAATTTGGGGCAGGAGCCAACAAACTTCCCAAACCCTCTTATTCTGATGTGTGGTTGTGTGTTCCAGCCCCAGGGGTGACTGAGCACCCAGTCCCAAACCTCCAGGCAGCACCCTGAGGGCAGGACGAGAAGGATGTCCTGCAGCTCTGGGCACCTCAATTTTCTCCTCTCACTTCCCTTCTCCCCTCAGGGGACTGTGGTTGCCATTATTTCTTGCTGTCTCTTGACCGTTGTTTTGCTAGTGTAACCTGGATTTGTGTTTGGTGGTCGTTAATATGAAAAGTGGGGGAAATATCTCTCAAAATTGTGGTTTAATGAAGAATTAATTTACAACATGTGGCTCACTCAGGAGGAGGAGTTGGGGGTTGTCGTTGGTACCATCTCAGCCCGTGGAGCCAGGCTGGGAGAGCTGGGGATGTTCAGCCTGGAGAAGACTCCAGGGAGACCTTAGAGCCCCTTCCAGTGCTCCAAGAGAGCTGCAGAGGGACTGGGGACAAGGGCCTGGAGGGACAAGACACAGGGAATTGCTTCCTACTGCCAGAGGAGGGTTGGATGGGTTATAAGAATGAAATTCCTCCCTGTGAGGTGCTGAGGCACTGGCACAGGTTGCCCAGAGCAGCTGTGGCTGCTCCCTCCCCGGGGGGGGTTCAGGGCCAGGTCAGGTTGGATGGGGCTTGGAGCTACCTGGGCTGGTGGGAGGTGTCCCTGCCCATGGCAGGAGGTGGGACTCGATGAGCTTCCGGGTCCCTTCCAATCCAAACCAGTCTGTGATTCCATGATTCTATCTGAAGAATTAAAGAACCCCTGAAGCTGAGGGGGTGTGTTTGCTCTCAGGAGAAAACGTTGCTGTTTCTCTGCTCTCAGGCTCCATAAAGAGTATTTTTGCCAAAACTCCTGTGTGAAGGTCGAAGCCTTCAGCTTCCTGCGCACCTTATAAAACAATCAGTCTGTGCCCACAGAGAAGTAGAGGGAATAAAAATAGCTGCTGTATCTCTGTAGAGAACAAATGGTGTCAGGGAATGGAGTGGTGGGAGGCCCTGGGAAGGAGGGGAAAGTACTAATTCAACATGTGTTGACTCATAAAGCTTTTGACACTGTCCCATATGGTATTTTCATAAATAAACAAGGTAAACGTGGCCTGGGTGAAACTGCTGTTGTGTGGGTGCAACACCAGTGGGAAAATTGCAGTCAGAGAAGGAAAATATCAATATTTTCCTTGCAGGGGGAGCACGTGTCAGGAGGAATCCCACGGGATCACTTCCCAGCTCAGTGTTACTCACTTTATGTCTGGCAGATTGCACAATGAAACAGGGAACAAGCACACATCAGTGCCATACCGGGACCGTGCAAGGGGGACTGGGATTCTCCAGAGGGTCAGCCACTAATTCACTCTGGTCCTGTGGATCCAGAAGGTGAAATTAATAAAGACAGCTTGGAGCGACAGAGAATAAATAAATGGATGAAAGCAGCAGGGAATGACAGACTGGACAGGGCTTACACTGGAAAGTGTCCGGGGAATGTAGTGGGTGAGGAGCTGGAAGCAAATCACCAAACCTCCCATGGAAAAGGAGATGGTGATGGCGTTGGGGTGTAGGAACAGGAGCACCATGTCCAGGGCAGCTCAGACAGGGGTCAGTGTTTTCCACCTGACATGTCCTGGCTCAGGGACAGCAGGTGCTGAGAGGCTGCAGACACATTGCAGGTGCAGAAACAGCTGATGGTATTGACAGCTCAGCCTTCCAGAGAAGAACCTTCTGCTTTGGCAGACCCTTATGGCAGTGCCTGTGGATGAGGGGTTGGTGAGAGGGCTCAGTGTCCACCCAGGCAGAGGGGGAGGATGCCCAGCTCAGCCCAGGTGATCCCTGACTCGGCCCAGGTTACCTCCAGCTCAGCACACACCTTGCTCAGCATTCCAAGTGTGTGAGGAGCCCTTGGGTGTCTCCCTGCTGGAGCAGGACACAAAGCAGTGAGAGGAGGACACACAGCAGTAGGAGGCACTAGCAGCACTCCAGTTGTGCTGATGTTGCTGAGATGCCACTTGCTCCCCAGGAAGGTGAGAGGATGTGTCGGGATGCTGCAGGTTTGGTGACCTGCACCAGGGACAGTGCTGGGGGGACAGGGAAGCAGAGGGACACGCTGAGCAGTTTTCTGCCTTAACTGAGGCCAACATGAAGTCAATTTTTAACCTGTAGGTCCATAACTCAGGTTCAGGATTTCTTTTCCTGCCAATAGTGCTGTCACTTAGTGCTTCTCCTTTCTCCCATCCACCTGCTGTGGGGCTGCACCCTGACAGGCTAATGAGCACTGATTCCATGGGCATTATACTGGCAGAGAGTACAGGGAATTAAGCCTGTCTATAGTTCCCTCAGGCTTTCCCACTGGATTCACTAAAAGGGAAGTCCTTGGAAACACGAGCTAAAGGTACATGTCAGCATAACTCACATTCTGCTTTCTCTGACTGAGGAGCTGGCACTGCCATGCAGCTCTGCTGCAGGGGACATCACATCTGCCTCTTGTCCAGCCAGGAATGTGCCAGGACAGGGAATATGAGCTCAGTGCTTTGTTTTTGAACTATGAATCATAGAATCATGGACCTCAGAGCCCCTTCCAGTGCCTCAAGGGGCTCCAAGAGATCTGAAGAGGAACTTTGTACAAAGACCTGGAGGGACAGGACACAAGGAATGGCTTTCCGCTGCCAGAGGGCAGGGAGAGATGAGATACTGGAAAGGAATTCTTTGCTGTGAGGGTGGTGAGGCACTGGCACAGGTTGCCCAGAGAAGCTGTGGCTGCTCCATCCCTGGGAGTGTTCCAGGCCAGGCTGGATGGGGCTTGGAGTAACCTGGGCTGGTGGGAGATGTCTCTGCCCATGGCAGAGGGTGGGACTGGATGATTTTGAAGTTCTTTCCAACCCAAACCGTTCTGTGGTTCTGTGATTATTTTGGAGGCATCTGAGTGATGCTCTGGAGGGGGTTGGGTACCCTCAGGCATTGAAAACCAGGAAGGGAAAACCAGATACATGCTGGGAACAGTGCTCAGCCTCATGTTAATTTAATCTACTCTTATTTCTCTTCCCAAGCCCAGGAATGCTGATCACTCTTACAGCCATTGCCCATCATTTCTCCCAGGCATTTTCCTGTTCCGAAGAGCCCATGTTAGAATGGAAAAGGTCTTGGAATCTGTTGTGGTGGCAGCAATGTGCCTTCTGCAAAACACATCTGAAATGTAGCTTTTCAGCATTTACCAGTAGCCTGCTTAAAAATTGCTCTGTGTACTGGTTAATGCTCAGTTCCCTCACCACAAACCCTTTATTCCACAGGCTGCTCCTTGCCTGAAGGGCTCAACATGGGTAATTCCATTTTAACTCTTTTTTTATAAGGTCTTTCTCTGCTCGTGGCAGAGTCTCTGACATGTTGCTGCACATAACAGAGAAGAAAAGACTTTGTGTGTCTAAAAAATGTGAGTTCTGTTTGCCTAAACTGAGCCTATTGATGGTGAAGGCAATAAATGCCACATTCATAAAAGCTCCTGAAGGAAAACCTTCCTGGGCATGTGTGGGGGAGGAACTCACTGCAGGTGCTGAAGTGAAAGAGCAGCTGGAATACCTGACAGGAATGACAGATGGAATTGTGCTAATATAATAGTGATATCTGTGCAGGAAACATTTCTTGGGTAATGATTTGACCTCACATTTGCACAGGACTTTTCACCTCCCACTGGAGATGTCTCCTCACAGTGTGCCCTGTTCCATGGGGTACAGCAGACAGAGTCCCATGGCATCCTCCACCTGGATCAGGAAATCCAGTGAAGCAGAGTTGCTGTATTGCCCTTTGGGTGGAGAAGGGAATGTTGTGTCCTTGTGTGCAGTGTCTGGGCTAAAAAAGGAACCATTTTGCTGTCTTGTCCCAGGGTTTTGCTATATTCTCTCAGCTGCTGCTGTCACCAGCATGGCTCAAATCCTAATTAATTGGCCATGCAGCAAACAGTTATTACTTACTTACTTATAGTTCTGTATTATTTCTGACAAATATTTCTTGCAGTCGATCTCTATGCATAGAAATATTCAAAACTGCAACAGCTTTACTTTTATGAGCCCTTAAAACAACGAAATAGATCATATAACAAATCCCTGATGGAGGGAAACATACCCTTGTCAGAGGATTCAGAGCTGTCCACACCAACCCCTCATTAGTTAGATTTTATCACTTCCCTCATCTCTTGTTTTGGTGGATCTCTGTTACAAGAGAAGAAGCCTGAGCACTGTCAGATCTGATTTTTGATGTGGTAATGAAGCTGCAGCCAATATGGTTTAGGATTTTGGGTCTGTTTGCCCACAGAAAAGTTTGTCCCTGGAAAGAGCTGTCAGGCATTGGAAGGGGCTGTCCAGGGAGGTGGTGGAGTCACCATGCCTGGAGGTGTTCCAGGAATGACTGACATGACACTCAGTGCTCTGGTGTAGTTGACAAGGTGGTAATGGGTCACAGGTTGGACTCGATGGTTTTGAGAGCTTTTCCAACCTCAGTGATTTATTCTATGGTTCTGAGAAGGCTGAGTGCTGTTGAGGTTGGATTCTCCAGTGCTGAGCCACAGTGGCTCTGGCCATGCTCAGGAGTCTCCTCCCTGAAGACCACGGATCCTGCTAGAAATTCTGGGAGGCTCCACAGCTACACTCATTGCATATTTACAGAATCACAGAATCCCTGAGGCTAGAAACACCCTCCAAGACCATCAAGTTCAACCTGTGCCCCATCACTACCTTGTCAGCTAGACCAGAGCACCGAGTGCCACATCAGCCATTCCCTGAACACCTCCAGGGATGGTAACTCCACCCCGTCCCTGGACAGCCCCTTCCAATGCTCAAACATACCCAAGTGTCCCTCTAACCTTTGCTCACCCATTAACAGCAGAAGATCTTCATCATGTGACTTGCCCAATCACACTGACATTTTTTAATGCCTCGTGTTCCTTTTAATTTATAACCATTTGTTTTGCTGCCTTTGTTCATTATTTGCTTTGTATTCATGTTGTGTTTTGTTTGCTGTCTCCTGCCTCCCTCCCTGCCAGGTACCAGCACAGCCAGGACCCCTCCAGCCCGGTAGCCGATGAGCACACCCTGATAGCCACCTATGTGATGCGGCTGCAGAGCGGGGCACGGTCAGTGCCAGGATTGGGCCTGGAGTAGGGAGGGGACGACCAGAGAGGTTTGGCCTCTGTTGTCAAAGGGAGGGAAACACCTCTGGCACTGGAAATTAGTGTTTAGGTGTTCCATCAGAGTGGCAGGTTAATGGCTGGACTTGGTGATCTTAGAGGTCTCCTCCAACCTTGATGATTCTATCATCAGTATTCCCTGAAATCTTCTGAATGGATCTGTGTCCGTCCCTACCCTGTGGTACAGGATCCCTTACACAAATGCAGTAACACCCCAAATGGATTAATTCATTCTTTTTTTCTCTCCATGGCCATTCTGGAATCTTTCACCACTAGGAAACTAATTTCCACATTACCTTTTTTCACAGGAGGCTCATGCCCAGCACTGTTCTATAACTCTTACCTGTTCTTTTCTCCTCCTTGCCTGTCCCTCTCCACCCCAAACACAGCCACAGTCCCATCTTGTTACTGCCTTTGTTCTTGAAACTACCTCTTCCAAGTCCCCCACCATGACCTGCTCAATGCAACGGCTCCTGGCTCTGCCCTTCTAAAAAAATAGTGTCAATGCCTTGAGGAATTAATTTCTTTTATCTCAGCTTTGATATTTGTGCACATTTATATTTCATGGCTCTGTCTATGCAGAGAAGTTTCACCCTGAAGCCCCAAAACGCAGCCCAAAATGTTTCATCCCAGGACACGGCCAGGGGGTTCCATGTTCCACTTGTGGGCCTAATTAACTTGTGCCTTTGCAGAGCCAGAGCTGTGCTGGGAAGGACAAGGAGGTTAGTCATCTGGGGGCTGTATGTTGCTTGCTCTTTCCATGTTTTCATCCTCTGGATAATATTTTTAGAGCCCTATTTCATCATGTGTCATGCAGAAATTCGTATTCCACTGCTGTGTGGATGAAGGGCATCTCCTGGGAAAGGCAAGTTTTTCCTGGTGGTGAATCACTGCTTTCACCTGCAGGAAAGGAGAGCCCAGAATATTTTCCACGAGACAAAAAAAAAAATTCAGACTCTCACCTTCACGCAGTTACTGCAGTCATTGGATTTGGAGATACAAAAGAGTGTGTCTTGAAGGGAATACGACAGATTGAAATCTTGTGTGTATCATAGGATCACTGAGGTTGGAAAAGACCTCCAAGATCATCAAGTCCAACCTATGACCCATCACCACCTTGTCAGCTAGACCCGAGCACTGAGTGCCGTGTTTAGTTGTTCCTTGAACACCTCCAGGGATGGTGACTCCACCCCCTCCCTGGACAGCCCCTTCCAATGCCTGACAGCCCTTTCCATGGAGAAATTCTTCCTGATGGCCAACTTGACCCTCCCCTGGCACAGCTTGAGGCTGTTTCCTCTTGTCCTGTCCCTTGTTCCCTGGGAGCAGAGCCTGACTCCACCTGGCTGCACCTCCTGTCAGGGAGTTGCAGAGAAGAGAAGGTCCTTCCTGAGCCTCCTTTTCTCCAGGCTGAGCCCCCACAGCTCCCTCAGCTGCTCCTGCTGCTCCAGCCCCTTCCCCAGCTCCATTCCCTTCCCTGGACATGCTCTAGTCCCTCAATGTCCTTCTTGTCATGAAGAGCCCAGAGCTGCCCGCAGGACTGGAGGTGCCTTAACAGTGCCTAGTAAAGAGGGAAATTATTTCCCTGCTCTTTCTTTTGATCTTCACCTCCCAAAATCTCACATAATGATATTTTTTTGGCAGCTGTGAGGGATCTCCAGTGGCTCCAGCCAGCCAATACCAATGGCCTCAGTCCCTGACTGACTGAGGTAGCAGTAAATCGCCCTCACAGACAGCTTTTCCTGTAATAACCATCCCTAGCTGTCTCTCTCCTGTTCTTCTGTTGGCACAGCTCTGGCTGTGTTGGAGACAAGGTGCAGCACTGCTGTTCTGGCCTGGCCACACTCAGACCTCTCTACTATCAATGCAGCAGAGCCTTCAGGATCAGAAGAGACCATTAGATCATCTTCTCTGTCATCTCTCACCAGTGTCCCAGTCACTGGGACCTTTAAAGGGCATTTGGACATGCCCTTAATGATGTTGTTTAACTTTTGGCCAGCCTTGAACGGGTAAATCACTTGGGGTAGGTGGTTGGTGTAAATACCTTCCAGCTGAAAGAGTCAAGTCTAATCTGGTCTGTTACCTTATCCTTTCTTTTTCTGTCCTGTCCTATCCTATCCTATCCTATCCTATCCTATCCTATCCTATCCTATCCTATCCATTTATAGAATCGTAGAGTAGGTTGAATTGAAAGGGACCTTAAAGCCTATCTTGTTCCACCCCCTGCCATGGGCAGGGACACCTCCCAGTAGCCCAGGATTGCTCCAAGGGTTACTCCAAGCCCCATTCAACCTGGCCTGGAAAACTTCCAGGGATGGGGCAGCCACAGCTTCTCTGGGCAACCTGTGCCATTGCCTCACCACCCTCACAGCCAAGAATTCCTTCCCAATATCCCATCTATCTCTCCCCTCTGGCAGTGGGAAGCCATTAGACAATACGTAATGTTCTCATTTTGCAGGACACATTTCCATGAGAGCCTCAAGCCAACGTCAGGGTGGGCTGATGTGCCCCATTCCCCCCGGCTCTCCCTGCCCTCACCCTCCTTTACTGTTGTGTGACTCCCACGTCTCCCCAGTCACTGCTGAGCTGGCTCAGGGCCCTGCCCTGGCACAAACCAAGTTGTTATTTTTATGTCAGGCCTGTCCTAAGCCAATTCAATTTCCTTCCCTGGCTCACCATGTTGCCCTAGTGCTGCTGCCAGCACGACCGTGGAGGGCAGAGGCTGCGAGTGGCCCTTAGCCATTAACACCTAAAACTCAGCATCACATCACCCTCCCCCTGTGTCCTGCTCCTTGATTCCAGGCAGTTTGGTTCTGTCTCAGTGCCCCTGTGACAGACCCAACTATCCCCATGGTGCTGTCAAAGCCTCCTGTGGTCAGACCTTTCCATCAAAGCCAGGTTGGACAGGGCTCGGAGCAACCTGGGATGGAGATGTGCATGAACTCCTCTTCCTTGTCATCTGTACAATATTTCTAAAAGCAAATGCAAAAGAGTGATTCATTTTTTTTATTAAATTACTGGTGTTTTTCAAGAAAGTAAGAAATTGTCAATAACTATTTTGTAATTTACTTAGATCAGAAGAGAGAGCAGTTCCTGGAGCTGGGAGAGGTATTGGGAGACACCAGCCTGAATGGGGTGATCTGCATTCCTATAAAAGCAGGGAAAAACGTGTACAGACAGAAGTGCAGAGGAAAGCTGAAGAAAAGCAATGTGGAGTTTAGGAAGTGGATGGGGATGGCTAATAAATTAGCATGAAGGTGTCTGTGAAATTCATCAAGCCTAGTGTAAAGGCTCTGGTTTTTCTTCTCTTAAATCTGTTTCCTCACTGGTTTAACTCCCCTTTCTCCTGCTCCTTCCTTTGCACTGTGCAGTTGAATATCTCCTGGTGTTAATCCAGCCAGGCCAAGTGAAATTTGTGCTCATCACAGACCCATCTGTGTTAATTGTAGTTGCACATCTATTCAGCTCAGCGCTGGCCCCTGTGCCACTCCAGAAGAGTTCAAGTTGTTAAATTTGGTGTTACTGAAAAGAACTTAAATCTGCATTTTTAAGTAACTGTCGGGTTCACAATGTGGATTTGTGTCTGTGAATAAGGGAAACATAAATCCTTGAAATAAAGCCTAAAGAAATGCAAATTGTCTCCTGAGGTGAGAACGGTGGCTGCAAGTAGCTCTTGTGGTGCACCAGGTATGTGTCTGGTTTAATTTGTGCCATCTGTGGTGATGCTGACCCTGAATTTCCCTGCAGCGCCCTCAGGAACCGCCCTGGGCTGTCCATGGATCCCACCTGGAACCTCAGGGATAGCACTGGGAAGGCTGTGTGGCCACAGGGAGCACATTCCTCATTCCCACACTAATCCTGGTTGTTTCAGTTAATAACAGTTTGGTTTCTATAACTGAGCCAGCAATTCCTTTTGCAAGGGAGGTGGGATGAGGGATCTCTGCACAGCAGTTGGACAACCAGTAACTCTCAAATAACAGCAGTGGGATATTCACTTAAAAATTGCTCTTTCATTTGTCATTCCCCTCCTGATTCCTCATGGCAAGGCCACTGTGGCACCAAACCAAGCTGGGAATAGATCTCAGCATTGGCTGGTTTCAATTAGCACAACCCAAAAGTCATCCTTTGTCCCCCAGTGTGTTTGTAGCTAAAAGGAGAATTATTTGGGAATGGCAGAAGCTGAGTCAGCACTCCTGGCTCTGCCTGTGTTACCAGGCTGGATTGATTATGTTAATGATTAACAAGCCCAGAGGGACCATGTTAAACATCAGGGAGACCCAGGTGCTGCCTTCCCCTTCCCAGCCCTGGGATCTGTCACCTCTGCTGCTTCTGCTTTTCCTGCCTCGAACCTCCGTGGCCCTTCCCTCTGTCACCTCGGAGTGCTGCCGCTGTTGCTGATGATTATTGGAAATGTGTTTAATACCTATTTCAGCAAGATTTCCAAGGCAGCTACAGCCTGTATGAGGCAGCCATGGAATGGTTTAGGTGGGAAGGGATCTTCGAGCTCCTCCAGTCCCACCCCGTGCCATGGACAGGGACTCTTTCCACTAGCCCACAGTGCTCCAAGCCACATCCAGCCTGGCAGTATGAGGTGCCTGGAGCTGTGTCACCCTCTGTAGCTGAGGTGTGAAGGACCAAGTCTAAAATTAACACGTTTTGGACATTTGGGTGTTGCAAGGTGGTAGTAATTCAGGTGTAGGTCAGGCTGACTTACAAAGTGCTGTTTGCTTTTAAGTTGATGTCATTCAGTGACAGAGGGTTCTGTGCAGAGGGTTCTTCTCCCTTCAGCGTGGTTCCCTCTGGTTCTCCTCATGGGAATCATCCTGGCCTGGCCACTCATCCTCCTCCATCCCTGAGGACAAAGCTTTCCTCCTTCATCCTTACATACTGTGAGACTATCCTTCAGCTCTTGACCTCTTTTGACCTTGTGTAAGCCAAAAGGGTTTGCAGAAAAGCTCCTCAGAACAACTTCAGTCTGTTCCTAACAATATATATTTACTGAAACAAATTATTTTAATGCATTAAAACTGGAATCTCTGAATCCTGGAGAAAATGCTGCTGGGCAGAAGGTCAGGAGTAGCAGTTCCCCCTTTGGAAGCAGAATGGAAAAGGGAACGATCTGGGTTATTTCCAGTGTGACTCTTCTCTTTCCCCTCGCTGCCTCTTTGCACTGACACATCCTTCCCCCTGGCACCCCTGGTGTGAGGGTACTGACGGGGTGTTTTGGCTCTTTGGCAGTGTCCTGGACAGCCCGGGGCGGCTGGACGAGGAGCACAGGCTGATTGCCAGATACGCCGCGCGCTTGGCTGCCGAAGCTGGGAATGCCGTAAGTGAATCCCTCCTTACCACCTGGGAGAAGGGAAAGGGGTTTGCAGAGTCATAATTAGGAGCTTCATTCTGACAGCTGCATGAAACTGTCATTTTTTGTTCATTCAGCAGCACAGTGCCTCAGTTCCAGCAGG
>NW_008691894.1:30158-39408 GCF_000695815.1 Acanthisitta chloris
GCAGCACAAGTGGTTAGAAATGAGGTCAGAGGAGCTGAGGGAATAAGCAGATTAGTCCTGCTTAGGGTAGAGAAGAGATAAATGTGTAGATACCTGAGGAAAACAAATCATGGAGCAAATGTTGTGGAATATATTTATTCCAGAGGGAAGGAGCCTGAGAGAGGAAAAGGAAGGATTTGTGTTTGCAGCCTCTTCTCCCAGAAAAGGAAAACACCCAACTCATTTTTAATTGGTGAAAATAAATCCTGCTCTGACAGAAAATTGCTGTAGAAGAATGATAAGGATTTACTGAAATTCCATGTAATAATTGCAGCCTAACTGTGCCCTGTCCCTGGGGACAGGGACAACACATCTGTGGGGCAGCATGTCACATCCATGGGAATGACGTGCCGTGTCCATGGGGATGATGTGCTGTGTCCACAGGGACAGTGTGCTGTGTCCATGGGGAAGGTATGTCATCTCCACAGGGACAGTGTGCTGTGTTCATAGGAACAGCATGCTGTGTCCACAGGGACAATGTGCCATCCATGGGGATGATGTGCCATGTCTGTGGGGCTCACTGCTGGGGATTCACTGTTGCTGGAAAATGCAATAGCTGAGGTGTGTCAGCCACAGCCATGAGGCTGTCAATACTCTTCTTGCGTTAACAAAGACAGGAGTCGGTGAGTGAGAGGCTGAGAAATGCAAAACCAAAAGAAATAGAGCAATTTTTTCTTTCCATATGGAATTAAAATGTGTACCATCAAATTAAAACCCTAATAGAATAAACAGCTCAGAAATCCTGTAGGAGAAACTGGAGTACTGGATATATAGAAGGAATTCTTGGCTGTGAGGGTGGTGAGGCACTGGCACAGGCTGCCCAGAGCAGCTGTGGCTGCTCCATCCCTGGGAGTGGTCCAGGCCAGGGGGAATGGGACTTGGAGCCACCTGCGTTGGTGGGAGGTGTCCCTGCCTGTGGCAGGGGGTGGAACTGGGTGATCTTTGAGGTCCCTTGCCACCCAAACCAGACAGGGACTCTATGAAAAACAGGTAACATGTAACTTGGAATGTCACTGGAGCTGTTTGGCCGTGACTGGAGAGTCCTTCCCAGGTTGGAGCAATAAGCTGACAGTGATAACAAGGCTGAACGTAGCTCAGTGCTGATCCTAAAGCTGGGACAGGTAACACCATGTGGCCTTGAGGCTGGGTCTGCATTGGAGATGGAGAGGAGAAAGCAAAGGAGGGTCTTAGTGCTCTCTGCAGTCTCCTCCTGATGAGCCAGACATAGGGACCTGTCATCAGGGTCAACCCTACACACAGCTGAGGTCAACCCACTGCAGAGCTGCACAGTGAAAAGACAACAGGCAACAGAAACAGAAGCTGCAAGAAGGGAAATTCCCACTATATATTAAGAAAAATTTTGCTCACCATGATAATAGTCAAATATTGTTGTCCAAGAGGTTGGCCAGAGAACAACTGGAGTCTTCCTCCTTGGAGTTGTGTGCAGCTCAGTAAGACAAGTTCTTGAGCAACTTGCTGTGAATTTGACTGGGAACCTCCAGAGGTTTCTTCCCACCTATATTTTGCTGTGATGCTGGACCTTAATGAAAGTGAAGAGTGGAAAACAGAAAGGCATAAAGGAGTGATGGAGCTTCTGGAGGGTTGTTCCTGTAATTAGTGCCACTCACCATAGGACTGCAAATACATCCATCAACATTTTTAGGGTGAATGCCTTTGCTCAGCATCTGACTGGGGCAAAATAATTTTAGCCAGAACTCTGAGTTAATTCTTGAAATCGAAGTCTTTCCTCTTCAAGAAGAGCAGTAAGTGGGGAAGGAGGTGAGGAGAGGAGAGAAGAAAGTGTCACTGCCACAGGCAGATGTCTGGTGCTCTGCGTGCAGGAGCAGCCAATGACACATGACCAGAGCACTGCAGTGTGGTCTGTGTCTGCTCAGACGAGCTCTGACTGAGCTGCTCTTGCTCCCTTCGAGCCAGTCTGCAGACACAAACTACCTTTTATTGAATTTGAGTTGCTCAGGGCAGTGCTGGCCCTGCCTTGGTCATGCCACAGCTGTGCACTGCCCACTGCCTCCCCTGGACTGCAGGGAGAGAAAGGAGGGCGTGACTGGATGGATAAAGAGAGGAAATTATTAGAGATCAGCCTAAACCTCGATGAGACCACAACTTTCAGGATCACAGCTTCACCCCTTCGTCTCCCTCTGCTGCTCTGTTCAGATTGTCAGCCTGAGGGGAGGAATAATCTGCTATTTCCTATCAAGCATCATCACCTTGATAAAAGAAGGGACTGGAAGTGATCTCCTGCATCCCCAGCCCCTTGACAACTTTCCCGTAGAAAATCCCTTCTGCTCCCATGTCAGATCCCACTTCAGTGCTGCCTGATCACCTGACTGCAGGTAATCCTGCAGATAGGTGGCTGCACACCTAGACAAGGGGTGATCACATGTGTTTTAGGTGAATATATGTATATACAGCCAGATATAAAGCAACTCCAGGCCCTCTGTCATGCACAGCACTCCCTTTCTCCAAGCCAATGCTTCTCTCATCCCCTCTCCCAGCTGCTCCACCTCAGCTCTTGTTTTTCCCCATTTTGTACTGTTAGCTCACTCCCAGATGCTCTAGAGCTTCTCCAAGTTCACCTGGGCTGGCTGATGCATACAGGCACAGGTTGGTATAATCTGGTCCATGAGCCACATGTGCCTGTTGCTTCCTGGTGATTCTCATGGACAGTGACCCACCACACAGGAGCAGAGGTCCACAGGGACCATGTGCTCGTGGCAGGACTCTGCTGACCTGTGCAGCCTCACTGTGAGGCCAAGCACAAGCACCTAATAAATACAGGCTAATCCTCCATCATGGATGAGAGGATAATTAGGTTGAGTTATGTGGATGAGTTATGATAATTAGGTTCTTGCCCACGTTGCTCTTTTTTGAAAACACTGTGTGGTTGCTCTTCCCTCAACATTAAGCACGGCTAAAAGCCTATTGTCATCTCATCTCCTCAAAGCTGCCCACAGCCTAAATCACAGTTGGAACATTCCCTTCATGTAACTTTCCTTTCAGGTTTTAGGCATTGTTTAATAAGTATTTTTTAAATACAGAACAAGTAAACCAGATTTCCTGTGGGATAAATTTGCAGCTTGGTTCTTGGATCATTTCTTTTCCTTTTTAAACCAGTTAAATGAATCATTTTTGTTATTTGTTACCTCTTCTTCTTTGCCTGCTGATCATCAAGTGATGACCTCTATGTCATTTCTGCAGGGATCTGTGATGTTTGGGGGTTTGGTCATACTGTGTTGTTGTCAGAAAACCACAGAAACACAGAACCCCAAAATTACTTGGGTTGGAAAAGACCTCCAAGACCACTGAGTGCAACCTATGACCCATCACCACCTTGTCAACTACACCAGAACACTGAGTGCCACATCCAATTGTTCACTGAGCACCTCCAGGGATGGTGACTCCACTCCCTCCCTGGACAGCCCCTTCCAATGCCTGACAGCCCTTTCCATGCAGAAATTCCTCCTGATGGCAAACCTGAACCTCCCCTGGCACAGCTTGAGGCTGTTTCCTCTCATCCTGTCCCTTGTTCCCTGGAAACAAAGCCTGACTCCACCTGGCTGCACCTCCTGTCAGGGGTTGGAGAGAGCAGAAGGTCCTCCCTGAGCCTCCTTTTCTCCAGGCTGAGGCCCTCACAGCTGCATCCAATGAGGCCAAGAAAAGCTCTCCATGTTGTTTCTGTGCCATAATAATTAGGAATATTCCTGCTATATTTGCTCCTTCCTGAGATTCAAAGCTACAGAGGACAAAATAACACAAACTCTGTTAATTTCCTCATGCACATGCAGAAATGGAGGTTGAGTTGCTTGGTTTGGGTTTTTCTAAGTAATTTTGACTTAGACTGTCAACTCCCACCTGGTCTTTGCAATCTGTAGTAAAAAGGCTCTTGAAGGAGTGGAGTAGCCAGGGGATATGTCCCTGGAGTTCAGAGCTGCTGAGCAGACAGGGAACTGACCCAGCTGTGCCTTTAAAGCATGGAATTACAGCCATAAATCTTGGCAGACACAAGTCGTTCAGAACTGTCCAGTGAGACATAGTGCAGACACGAGAGTGCTGACTAGGGAATGAATGAGTTGGGGTGATTTTATTTCTCCTAAGTGCAGAGGTTTTACAAACCACACACAGCTTCAGAGGGAGGACAGGTACTTCCTCAAAACCCACAGCAGCAGGCAAGTGTGCTGATGGAGTCTGGCCCTGGATTTAAAACGCGAAGAGCATTGCAATCCTACACCAGACACCCCAATCCTTCCCAAAGTGATGACAGTAAGAAATTGGTGTTAATTAAATACTGGGCAGAAATGAGAACAGTGACTACAGTTAGTCCAGCCCTGCCTCAGGCTGCCCAGAGTAGGGGTGGAGTCACATCCCTGGAGGGATTTAAAAGCCATGTGGATGTGGCACTTGGGGACATGGTTAGTGGTGGCCTTGGCAGTGCTGGGGAATGGTTGGACTTGATGATCTCGGAGAGCTATCCCAGAATTATTGCATGATTTCATGTGTTCCTGAGGAGTTCATTCGTTAAAGAAATACCGGCTGATACCTGAAGCAAACAATGGTATTTGCACGTTTCGTACATCATACTTTTCTGGGCAACCTATGCCAGTGGAAGTGAGCTAATTCCCACTGCCTCTTGTCATTCCTCAGCACCACTGAAGACAGCCTGGCTGCACCCTCTTACTGCAACCATCATTGTTAATGCACAAAAGTGATTCTCCCAATGTCTCCTCAAGGCTAAATAAGCCCAGAAAAAAATCATGCTGTGGATTCTCCAGCAACATCTAAACCTTCCATGTTCAGAAAATTCAAAGGCTCAGCCTGAACATTTGCAAATATCCCTGGAAATGCTCAAGGCCAGGTTGGATGGGGCTTGGAGCAACCTGGGCTGGTGGAAGGTGTCCCTGCCCATAGCAGGGTGTGGGACTGGATGAGCTGTGTAAGGTCCCTTCCCACTCAAACCATTCCATAATTCTGAGATTCTATAGAGAAAACTGTTACGGCATCGGTGCTCACACCCTGGAATGTGTTGCCCCACCAGGTCATGGAGTCTCATCCTTGTTGCTACTCAGAAAAGTCTCTCAAAAGGTCCTTTCCAACCCCAACGACTCTGTGATTCTGAGTTAAGATTAAAAACAAAATCAAATGAACTGTTGGAAGCAATAGAACAAAGAGGAGAAGGTCAAGTTGTCGTACAAAATAGCCACTGAAGAGTTCCCAGAGGACCTCCTGACTGGTGATGTTCCAAGTGAGCAGCAGGTCTCACTCAGGTCTCTGCTGAGTCCTTTCCAGGGTTGTCTTTGCCCCTGAGAACTCAAGTACTTCAGGTCATGGGGGTGATTTCAGGCTTTGGGCAGGATTTCTGAAGAAAGGGATTGAGAACAAGATCATGTTCCTAAAGGCATAGTCCTACTTTGCAGTAAAACAAAGGTTCCTGTGCCTTGGCTGAGCCCCAAGAGCCTCAGGAAGGTCCTGAGGCTGCAGGTGAAACACGTCACCTGCACTTGTCCTCATAGCTGATTGTATCAGGATGTGGGGAGAGATGAGGCTGCTCAGGTCACTCCAAGGTGGAAGGAGTGGTGACAGTGCTGCCACCTGCACTGTGTTCCTACCCTGAATGATGAGATGAGGTCATGGAAGCACAGAATCCCAGACTGGTTTGGGTTGGAAAGAACCAAGGAAAGCTCATCTTAAAGCCTCAAGCTGTGCCAGAGGAGGTTCAGGCTGGACATCAGAAGGAATTTCTCTGTGGAAAGGGCTGTCCAGGGAGGGGGTGGAGTTACCATCCCTGGTACAAAGTGGTACCAAGCATCTGCTCTGTGTCTGGACAGACTGTCTGGGGGTCCCATCTGACACAGCATGAGATAGGCGTATGGATCCACATGCATTTAACATGGAATTGCAGCAGTTAAATGCACTGAAAGGCTTCACTGAACCCCAGCGTCACTGCAAGGTGATGACTTGGGAAAAGGGGAGAACTGGGACCTATGGAAAGCACAAAGAATCAGGATCATCTTCCTGCAGAAACTGTGGGGAGATTTGGCTGAGGAGATGTTTCTGTCAAGCTAGTTCTGAGCATTACTGGAGCTCTGAGAGTTCCACCCAGGGGATGGGGAATGTGTGTGAGGCTCTGTCAGCACTGGGGGGTGATGCCCAGCAGTGCTGTGGGTACCAGGCTGAGCTGTCACTTATTCTAGTCTGTTCTAGACTGAGTCATTCCAACTTCTTCTCTTCCCTAGCTGACCTGTGGGAAGATCAATGTTCCACTAGAAGACTTCATGAGCAAAGGAATAACTGGATCTGTTCCCAGGAATTCTGTCAGTGCCGTAGTCACTGATGGAGTTGGGTTTTTTTCTGAAGGACTTAAAAAAATTGGCAAATAAAATTCCTCCAGTGGGTTATGCAGATGATGAGGCAGGTCACCCTGTCCTCAACCACACACTGAGAGCCCGACTCACCATCATCCACCCCTCGATGTGTCCCAGAGCTCTGGTCCCAGTTCTGCAGCCTGGGCTGTCAGTCTGGGAATTTCGGGGCTGGATTCAACGTGTGTTAGCAGGTAGTGAGTGTTTTGTGTAATCTGCCTGTGTTCTCCCCCCAGCCTCGGCCGCCGACAGACCTGGGCTTCAGCTTTGATGCCAACAAACAACAGAGGCAGCTGATAGCAGAGCTGGAAAACAAAAACAGGTGAGAACAAGCTTTGATCAGGGTTGTTTTGGGAGCAATCCTTGTGCTTTGTTGTTGTGAACCAGATTGTTTTCCCAGATCTTTTGTTGGAGGTGTAGCTGCCTCATTAACTGATTAGGTAGTCATTAGCGTTAGTTAATCATCGGTTTGGATGGGGCTGCCAGTGTTCCTTAGGGAGGGGTTTGATCTTCTTCACTAATCTTGTTAAAATCATCTTAACAAAACCAAGCACCCTGAGCCTTTCACTCTCCTGTTGCTGAGTGCACACCCAGCACGAGGAGAGCCGGGCAGGGGGAGCAGGGAATACATCCACTGGGATGGGGGAGGGAGCCGGATGGAGGGACAAAGTGGGTGAAGTCAACTGGAGAAGAGTGAGATTGCTGGAAGACAAAAACACGTGAAGAAACTGGGAAGGCTGGAGCAGCTCTGCCATGGAGCTAGGCTGGGATAGCTGGGGGTGTCCAGCCTGGAGAAGAGAAGCTCCAGGGAGAATTTAGAGCCCCTTCCAGTGCCTAAAGGGGCTCCAAGAGAGTTGAGACTATTTACAAGTCTGGAGTGACAGGATAAGGGAGAATGGCTTCACACTGCCAGAGGGCAGGGATGGATGGGATATTGGGAATAAATTGTTCCCTGCGAGGGTGATGAGACACTGGCACAGGTTGCCCAGAGCAGCTGTGGCTGCTCCATCCCTGGGAGTGTTCTGGGCTGGGTTGAATGGGGCTTGGAGCAACCTGGGCTGGTGGAATGTGGCAGGGGATGGAATGAGATGGTCTTTAAGGTCCCTTCCAGCCCCAAAGCAACCTAGGATTCTTGCTCCAGAGGGTCACCTGTGGAGCCTCCCCAGGCTCACTGTGTATGCCTGCTCAGGTGTCCCTGTGCCCAGCTGGTGTGGGTGATGCTGCCTGCACAGCCCTGTCCTGAGGTGCCTTTAGTGCACCAGGTAAAAATATTGCTTAAGGATAGTTTGGAGGAGAAGCAGTTCCTGGAGAGCGGGGAACAGCTCCATCCTGGCACCATCATAGCTGCAATACTCTACCAAGAGGCCTTGCAGGTATTTGGATTTATTCCTGGAGATCCCGGATAAGGGAGATCTCAATCAGGGTTGGTATGAAGCCCTGCCAGGAGAGCAGCTCAGCAGTTTCACTGCAGAGCAGGGGAGCAGGAGATGAGAATCTCTACTCTCAGAGGGTTTCATTCCCACTCTAATAAGAGAGTCCTTGGGAGAAACGTTCCCTCCCCTCTGGCTGCACAGAACACAGCGACCTCAATTGTTCTGCTGGCTGGTCTCCTTCCCTTTGGGAGAGCCCCCAGGTTTGTTCCTGTGAGCTGTTCTTTATTCTTGCCAAGATCCCTGGGTAAGTTGTGTGGTAAGCTGCCTGGTTTTGGCAGTGCTGCTCCAGAGCCCTTCCAGCAGCACCTGCAAGGCAGGTTGTGCTGAACATGGAACTCTTGTCCTCTTGGAACAGCCACTGAGCCTGTTCTGTGTGAAAGGCTTTGGAGAGACACTGCAGTGAGTGATTTCATGCTTATTAAGTAGTAAATTTTCCATGTGTCTTGCAGCAATTCCTAGGTCTGTGCTCACATACCTGCTTGGGTGTGAGTCTGTGCAGCCACACATGAACAAAATTGCTGTGCTTGGACTGGGAACTGACAGAAAGTGCCTGAAGGGCTGTGAAAGTGTTTAAGAGCAGCACACATACTGACCTTTTCCTTCTTTTATCTCCCCTCTGTTATTTCCATAGGGAGATACTTCAGGAAATTCAGCGGCTCAGGCTGGAGCACGAACAAGCCTCTCAACCTACCCCCGAGAAAGCACAACAGAACCCAACACTGCTGGCTGAGCTCAGGCTTCTACGGTAAAAGGAACACCTGGGTGGTGTGGGATGGGTACGAGGGCCTGGCAGTGCTGCTGGAAGTAGGAGAAGCAGCTCTTGGCAATCTCAAAGGGTCATTTAAAATGCTGAGTTGTGAAGGCTGAGTCAGCAATTTGGCTTTTAAGTGGGTTTAGAAGTAAATAAAAACATCTCTTAGAATGAATCCTGTTTGCATAGTTCAGAGAAGTGTTTGTAAAGAAGAACCCAATAGGAAAAAGTAGCAGAGATGGCATTAACTGTCATTAGAAAATAAACTGCTCATCATTTCTTGTCCAGAGGAGCAGAACCAGTTATTTGAGCCAGTTATTCGATTAGTCAGAGAAACTCTCAAAAGTCAGACCTGCAGGTAGTCTGACATAAATCCAGAGCTGGAGAACCACCTCCAAAGCCTCTGTGATTGAGTTTGCATCTAGAAGTGACAAGGTAATATCGTCAGTATTTCTAGAACCAAGAGTTTATTGTTGGGTGGTCCCAAGGCCGTTGTCTGGGTCAACAAGGTCAAGTGCAGGTCCTGCCCTTGGGTCACAGCAACCCTGTAGAGGTGCTCCAGGCTGGGACAGAGGGGCTGGAGAGCACCAGGCAGAAAGGGACCTGGGAGTGTGGAGAGACAGAAAGCTGAACATGAGCCAGCAGTGTGC
>NW_008691894.1:39433-49756 GCF_000695815.1 Acanthisitta chloris
CTTTGAGCAGCTCTGGTGTGGGCACAGCCCCAGGGCAGTGCCTGTCCTCTGTGCTGGCACTGCTGAGGCACCTCCAGTCCTGGGGGCAGCTCTGGGACCCTCATGATAAGAGAGACAGTGAGGGGCTGGAGCATGTCCAGGGAAAGGAACAGAGCTGGGGAAGGGGCTGGAGCAGCAGGAGGGGCTGAGGGAGCTGGGGAGGCTCAGCCTAGAATTCACTAGCAACTCCCTGACAGGAGGTGCAGCCAGGTAGAGTCAGGCTCTGCTCCCAGGGAGCAAGGGATAGGACAAGAGGAAATAGCCTGAGACTGCACCAGGGGAGGTTCAGGTTGGCCATCAGGAGGAATTTCTTTTCAGGCATTGGAAGGGGCTGTCCAGGGAGGTGGTGTAGTCACCATCCCTGGAGGTGTCCAAGGAACATGTGGACATGGCACTCAGTGCTCTGGTTTAGTTGTCAAGGTGGTGATGGGTCACAGGTTGGACTCGATGGTCTTGGAGGTCTTTTCCATCCAAAATGATTCTGGGATTCACTGCCTGTAGTATCTCACACAGAGCTTCCCTGGTGCGACAGATACAACACCTATTACCTTTCCTACCACCAAACCTCACTCATTAAGGAATTCACAGAGCACATTAATTGCATTGGCTGCTCTGCATGGCATTGGGAGGTCACCATTAGTAGGTTCTCTGGGATAGGAAGGTGCTTCCCCAAATCCCAGCTGCAGAGGAGGCACTCCCCAGCCTAGGCACAGTGTGTGGTGCCCTGGACTGTGGTTATCAGTAAGGACACGTCACCAGATGATCTCAGTTCTGTCTGGAATCAGGCTGCAAAAGCAGGAGAATGATAATCCATGGGAGAGCAGTGTGTCCCAGAGTTAAAAATCTGCAGGCAGCTGAGCCTGTGGGATGAGTCAGCTCTGGCACTGCTGGCAGGTGTGACCTTGGAGGAGGCATGGCTGGAGCCGTGTCCTTGCGGATCTCTGCCTGGTAGTACAGGTGTGCTTGGCTTCTCCTGCCTGCAGGACCACAGGAACATCAAATCACAGAAGGTTTGGGTTGGAAGGCACCTTAAAGACCATCCAGTCCCACCCTCTGCCATGGACAGGGACACCTCCCACCAGCCCAGGTTGCTCCAAACCTCATCCAACCTGGCCTGGAACACTTCCAGTGATGGGGCAGCCACAGCTTCTCTCGTCAACCTGTACCAATACATCACCACCCTCTCAGCCAAGAATTTCTTTCCAATATTCCATCTCTCCCTGCCCTCTGGCAGTGGGAAGCCATTCCCCCTTGTCCTGGCACTCCAGTTCCTGTCCCTCTTCAGCTTCCTTGTAGCCCCTTCAGATCCTGGAATGCTGCTTAATTTAATAATCACAGTCTTCAACATACAAGATGTTGTTGAAAGAAATCCCCAGGGGAGTTCATATTTCACAGTCTCTGTCCCTTGAAGAACTGGTCCATATTAAAATTCCCGAGATGATTTATCCATTGTGTGTCATGTGAGAACATCAAGGACACGTATAGATTCAGTCTGTAATGAGTGATGTTTTAACTTTGGATTAAGACATTCTGGTGTCCACAAAAATAACTGTAGATGAATAAATGAGCCTTTCTCATCTGCTTTTCCCTGTGGTTATGTATCATCTCCTAGGACTGGGATTTGTGGGGCCCAGAATGTCTTACATCACTGAGACACGGAGCCTCCGACAGTGACGTTTGGCTTTGAGCTTCTCCTTCTATTAGTCACTCCTTTCTGTTTTTAAATCTCAAACCAAACCACACAGTCATATTTCCTTAAATAGCTCCCAGACAGGTTTTCTGCTGCCAAGGAAAGGGAAGGTCACTTGTGATGTGCTGCTGCTGTTACCTGGGTGCTGGTGCAGTGAACGTGTCACGGGTGATCCATCACGTCGGCACACAGAAATAGCTCTGCTGAGTCTCCCTCCAGACAGGCAGAGCTTTTCCTCTCCAAACATCTGCAGCCTTTCGTCCTCCTTTTTATTTTTTTTTCTTCTCTGTCTTTCCTCCCATAGTTCATCCTGGCTTGTCTGAGCACTCTGCAGGATGCCGAGCTCTGGTGCTCAGAGAGTCATTAAAAGGAAGAAGAAAGTGGTTTTTCCCCTCAAAATGCAGAGCTTTGAGAAGGGCTTCCCTCTGCCTGTGGCTGAGGGCAGAGCTCTGATTCTGAAGTGAACAGAATATTATCTCCAGGTTCATGGTTACTGTGCTGGGCATTGCTCTGGGTTTCAGACAGGAAGCAGGGGGAAGTGATGGAAACCAGAGACAATTACACAGGTGAATTCCCTCAAATGGTTTGAAATAGCCGAAGTTTATTTTCTGCCTCTTTCTTCCATGTCCCTGGAACAGGCAGAGGAAGGATGAGTTGGAGCAGAGGATGTCAGCACTTCAGGAAAGCAGAAGAGAACTGATGGTGCAGCTGGAAGGGCTGATGAAGCTGCTCAAAGTAAGGAATCTCCTGTCAGAAAGGCAGCCTGTCTCTCCCTCCCCTGGGTCTGTGTCTGCTCTGTGATCACTGCTTCACTATCACACCTTGTAAACACTTCATGAGGAGCAGGAGGAGTTTGCGGAAAGCCAATTCCATCCCAGCTCTGGGTGTGGGTGCAGAGGACTATTGAGTTTCAGGCTCATGTGGTTAAAATATCAAGAACCTGAGATTTGGAGGGGTTTAAAGGAGTATTGGATTTGGTAACTGTCTGCTGGCCTGGGCACCAGTTTGGTTCTTGGAGCTCTGACTGGGAATTAACTGGGAGCTGTGACACTGCACAGCCCCTGCCATGTCTGGGGAGGGTAACAGTGTCAGCTCTGATCTACAACATGTCTTTGTCTGGTTTTCTATGAGAGTCCTTTGTTATCTTATAGAGTCCAGCTAGAGTTGAGCTCCCAGTTGATGCCTGTAGTCTGAAATACCATTATACCTTTATTCTTTCCCTTCTTTCTTTATAGAAAGCAAACAGCAATGCATTGTCCTTAAAGAGGGTTTGGTCTAAGTCTGCCACAAAGATGCTGTAGGCAGTGGGAGAGAGATGGCAGCAATGACAGTGCTAGGGGCAGCACAAAGGGTTATAGATCAGCTATAGGCACCTCTTGGTGGATCAAAAAAAACCACAGAACTTGTCTGCACTCCAAAGTGATAATGAATTCAGTGTCTGTGAATCGAAACTGCAGTTGCTCCTCAGCTTGGGCTTGAATCCAGGGATGGGAATTCCTACCCCTATGCTTGAATCCTGGGGTAGGAATTCCTACACCTTCCCTTGCATCCTGGGGAGGGCATTCCTACCTCTTCCCTTGCATCCTAGCATAGGAACTCATACTGCTACCCTTGCATCCTGGGACTGGGATGTCTGTACAGGAGGAGATGATTCAATAGTCCTCAGAGGTGCCTGGGTTCATCTCCCTGTGCAGATGAGCACAGGGAAACATATGTGTTCTGCACAGTTTTTCCTGTTCAACCTGTTAATATCTGACTTCTAAAATCACATGAATCATAGAAAGTCTTGGGTGGGAAGGAACCTTAAAATCATCCAGTCTCATCCCCTGCTGTGGACAGGGACACCTTCCACCAGCTCAGGCTGCTCCAAGCTCCATCCAACCTGGCCTGGAACACTCCCAGGGCTGTGAAAGTGTTAGATAAGAGATGAGGGGCCAAAGTCTGTCTCACTTTCCCTCCAGCTCAGTCTGGAATGCGCAGGGATGGCCACAGGAGGTGTTGCTCACACTGCTCCCACAATTCCCATGGAAAGCCTGGCAGAGCCAAGGCAGAGAACCTTGTAGTCAACAAATTTGTTTAAGAGCTTTAAGGTCAAATGGGATTGGATATAAGGGAAAATTTCATCCCATGAGGGTGCCCAAGCAGTGGAGCAGGACCCAGAGAGGCTGCACCATCTCCATCCTTGGAGATTTCCAAGCCCCAGCTGGCCATAGCCCTGAGCAACCTGGTCTGAGGTTAAGTTAATCCTGTCATGAGCAGGAGGCTGGACCAGAGACCTCCTGAGGTCCCTTCCCACCTGAGTTCTCTATCCTACAAGCTGTGACTACTGGAATGATTTGGTCCTACACATTGCATGGAGTGGTTGTTTGCATTTCCCCCTCAGAGCTCTCTGTGGAGCCTGGCAGCTTCTCCTTGATTAAAGCATCTTCTAGAAAGACATCTGGTCTTGAGCTGGTGAAATCAAAAATGGAAAATTCCTGCCAATGCAAATTTCCTTGAACAGTTACAAATTTATGCCTCGTTTTCAGTTTGAATTCAGTTTACACCCATTGGCTCTGGAATGTGTGGTTCTCCCCCCATTAAATCAAGGATCACTTTTGCACCTCTGCATTCTGCCTACACAGATTCTTACTCATCTCAGCCAAAGCTCTACTCACTCATGGTTTTAAATCAATTAAACAGGTAGAGAGCTCTGCTGAGCCCCTCACAGTACTCTACTCCAGTCCTTTTATGGTTGGTTTCTTTGCCTTCCCCAGATTTTTAATATAATTTCTTTCAATTTTGGAAAAACAAACGGTACGTGGAATTCTTCCCTGACCTTTAGCAACACTGTACAGAGGGTCACAAGAGGAGTTTGAGCTCTTCAGCCCTGGTTTCCTTTCTGTGCCTTTTGAAGCCTTTCAGACATCCTGCTCCTCCTTCATGGATGTATCTATCTAGCACCGTGGTAACTAGTTAATGAGGATGTCCTGGGTAAATCCTCTCCCATGCAAATCTCTTACATCTGTGCAGTGTCTTTAGAAGCCAAACATGTGATACATCCAAACAACAAGATCAGCTTTATTTGGCAAGATTTCCTTTCCATGCAGTTCTGATCCTTCTGTAGTACCTGTAAGTTGGGTCTGTATCAGCATTTCTGTTAATTAATGGCAGGGTCAGATCATGGAATCACAGACTGGTTTGGGCTGGAAGGGATTTTCAAGCTGATCCCATTCCAGGTAAATTCCAGGCAGGGACACTTTCCACTAGCCCAGGTTGCTCCAAGTCCCATCCAACCTGGCCTGGAACACTCCCAGGGATGGAGCAGCCACAGCTGCTCTGGGCAACCTGTGCCAGTGCCTCACCACCCTCACAGGGAACAATTCCTTCCCAGTATCCCATCTCTCCCTGCCCTCTGGCAGTGGGAAGCCATTCCCTGTGTCCTGTCCCTCCAGGCCCTTGTCCCAAGTCCCTCTGCAACTCTCTTGGAGCCCACTGAGGCACTGGAAGGTCACTATTAGGTTATCCTGAAGCCTTCCCTTATTTAACTTCTTACCTTCCTATTTGAATATCCACATCCCAGTCCTGAGCATTCCAAGATCTATTAAAATTCCCTTCCCTGGACCAGGCAGCTCCTCACTCAGGTAATTATTTTAAGCTCCAAGCTCCCCAGCCTGCTGAGCTAAAAATATCATTTCTAGTAGATACATTTAACACCTTTTCTCATTATTAGTGTCAGTACTTCCCTGTCTGCTGAGAGAAACTCCAAGGGGGAAGTGCTCTGAGTCAGACTGGGAGCAGAGACACCAATGCCTCGTGCCGTGGTCAGAATTTCACCCACTGCCCAGGCAGCAGTGATGTTGCCTCCAGGCTTTGTTCTGTTCCTGATCATTGTGTCCATTTCAAACTCTCCTTTCTGGTGGTTTTAGCCCTGCCAGACATGATTTTTCTCCCCAGTATTTTATCTTCTCTCCTCATTTGGGGCACTTCAGGAACCTTCATGTATAATTGACCTCAGCTGTTAAGCTTTTATGGGTTTTTTTCCATTTTCTTATGCAGTTTTTTTTACATTTTTAATGTTGCCTTCATTTTACCATTTAGGGCTGGATTCAGCCTACCCAGCTCTGCTTACTCTCTAAAGAAAAGGAGAGCAAGGAAAGACCTCAGCTGTCTGCAGCTTCCTCAGGAGGGACAGCACCAGTCTCTGTTCTCTGACCAGTGACAGGACGCAAGGGAATGGCATGGAGCTGTGCCAGGGGCGGTCTAGACTGGATATTAGGGAAAGGTTTTTCCCTCAGAGGGTGTTTGGGCACTGGAACAGCTCCCCAGGGCTGTGGTCATGGCCCCAATCTTGACAGAGCTCAGGGAGTGTTTGGACAATGCTTTCAGGCACAGGGTGGGATTGTTGGGATGTCCTGTGCAGGGCCAGGAGTGGGACTGATGATCCTTCTGTGTCCCTTCCCACTCAGAACATTGTATAATTCCATGATTTCATGACAGTCTGTCTTTAGAAGACCACAGTTGTCCTCTGGAGGTTCATCCACTCTTCCCACAGCGAGCTGTGATAGTTTGGCCTCAGAGCAGAGAAAGGCCCTTGACTAAGGTCCCTTCCGACCCAAACCATTTATAGTGCTATGATTTATGACCATTTTGGTTGCTACTGCTGAGGCAATTAACCCCTGTGATTAGTGTCCTGCTCTGATGTTTGTTAGCCCACACAGAACCCTCCCCATGCCGCTGCAGTTGAAAGTTGGGGTTGGGTTTTGCATTGAGTCTTTCCATGACTCATCACCAGCGTGCACTGGCACTCATGTTAGGTGGTTCCAGTGACAGGAATTTCATGGAATCATAGACTGATTTGGGTGGGAAGAGAGATTGTAGATGCCCCATCCCTGGAAGTGTTCCAGGTTGGACAGGGCTTGGAGCAACGTGGGCTAGTGGAAGGTGTCCCTGCCCATGGCAGGAGGTGGAGCAAGATGGTCTATAAGGTCCCTTCCCACCCAAAGCATTCTGTGATTCTATGACTATATCCAGGCTGTTGGCTTAGCTTTCCCTTTTTTCCTGGAGCCTCCTGCCATCCCCTGGTGCCATTGGCTGGCCCTGCTCCAAGGAGCAGTCCACGGGGATGGTTCCCTGCTGCCTCGCAGGGCTTTCACTCTCCTCTCCACGGATATCCAGCAGACATATCCCATTTCAATTCTTCCATTTCCTCACCGGTAATTTCCTCACTGGCTGCTCTGGTGATTTATCTCCTCACTGCTCAGCCCTAGCAAGCTCCATCCCTCTGGAGAGGGTATTTTTCACATCTGTAGTTAATGCCAAAGCCTCATTTTTCAAACTAACAACCTTTTTTTTTTGTGGAGTGGAGATCATTTAAGATCTTTTCCCTGACCTGGCTCACCATCTGGTCCTGTGAGTCCCAGTGCTGCTGGGAGGAACAACTGGAAACATGTGGGAGTGTGGGGAGGGCAGCACTGGCCTGCACTGCCAATGCTGATCCACGGTTTAGTGGAGCCAGCATCTCAGACACACCTGAAGGAACCCCAAGTCTTGGGAGCAAAACCCCAAAATTATCTGCTCAGACACATGGAATTTTCCGTGGTCATTCCCAGATTTTTCTGCAGTGCACAGTGGGAAAACAGGTTTTAGTGGTCAGTGAGAAGGAATTGCTTTAAATCAAGGGAAAGGTTCTGGTTAATCCTGCTCAGATGGAAGATCAGTAAGGGAAGTGGATAAATGGGTTCATGGATTTCAAGGCCAGAAGGGGCTTTTATCCCATGGATTTTAATTCCATGACCTGAATTTCCGTGGAGATGTGCTTAGCAGTGGTCCTGCTGCCCTCTGTGCTGGTGGTCCATGCAAGGTCACCAGTGAAGGGAGGACATGCTGTCACCCTGAACATGCTGTAATTGCTGGGTTGGGGTAGATGAAGGTCACCAAAACTGTTCTCCAGCCCTTCTGTCACAGGTTCATGGTGGTTATTGTCCACAAGAGGACAAAATCTGTGGAAACATCTGAATTATTAAAGGAACTCTGGACTATGTGACATTTTGCTCATTCCCAGGAATTCTGCTCTAGTTGAAGGCAGGATGTGCCTCCACCAGCCCAGCCCCATCACAGCGGACATTTCCCTGCCTCAAAAGGGGAGAAATTCATCCTTATTTCACATTTTTCCATCCTCCAGTTTGCCAGGGATCTGTACTGACACACCTGCTGCAATGCAGGGATTGCTTTCTCTGCACCTTTTCCCTTGCTCCACATCTTCGGTGCTTTTGCCTACCAGTTTGTCCTGTCCCATTCCAAGCATTGCCTGCCCCTCGTTCCTTTGCCTTTGCACATCCCATCAGCAGAGTTCCCAGTGGGAACTGACTCAAAAGGTGATGTTTTCCCTCTCAGGCTGCAGCAGTTTGGGTCTCTGTGATGGCAGATTTGTGCCACAGGGAACTGAATGCCAGGAGCAGCTGGACACTTTGGATGGTATTTCCAGACTTTAGAGGATGGATCTGGTGTTTGTTGCCTTGAGGGCAGCTCAAGAGGCCTTCTGAGTCTGTAGTAGGGAGACAAAAATAGAATCATGGAATTGTTTCGGTTGGAAAGGATGTTAAGCTCATCCAGTTCCAAACCCCTGCCATGGGTAGGGACACCTTCCACTAGCCCAGGCTCCAGCTGGTATAGGTCCTATGTAAAAGGGAAGATATCCTTTGGAATTCCTACATATATATCTTGTATATATTCTATATATATGGTATATATCCTGTATCCAAGGGATCCATACTGTGATATCCATCCTGTGTGTTCGACTTTGGCCAACACCAAAGGCAATTTTAAAGAGACCTCTCTCTCAAGTGGGACAAATGTCACCTTTGCTCTCCCACCACAGCCCCTGTGCTCTGTGTCCTGGGTTCCTGTCATGCCTGCACGTGCCATATGTGGCTGTTCTGTGTTTGGTGTATGTTTCCTTTTCCCGTGGTAATTAATCTTTCCTCTTTCTCTCTTCACCTTTCTCCTTTGCCAACGTTTCCAGGAAGAAGAGCAAAAGCAGGCAGTAAGTTGACTTCACATTGTAGGTGATCTGACTCTTTTGTCTTCCTGCATGAAATCCATTTCCCGTTAATTGGCTTGGATGCAAATAAACCCTGGGAATGTGGGGCCTTTCTCGCTTGGAAATGTGCCTTCATCAGTTTCCAGTAGAGCATGTTTTTCTCTATGTCCTTAGAGTTATTCCTCTCTGCCTTTCAAATGAGGTGTATTGCCATGGGGGCACATGGTGGCTGATCCATGGGGCTTTTATGGAATTGTGCATGACCATCCAGGGGTGAACACAAGGATTCTCAGCTGGCTTGTTGGAGATTCTTTGGAGTATTTCGTGTGCTAAGAAAGCTTTCTTGTCTCTTCAGGAATCCTTTAATTTGCCTCCTTGCCACATACAAGTCCGTGCATGAAAACTAATTAATGACTTAATATTCTGGGCATGGATCCATATCCTTCAGTCAGGATAGAGTCTCCTTGAATTAGTCCCAGAATGCTCGTTGTAAACAGGATGAGTAAACTAACAAGAGACAAGAACACATTTGCTTTGTTGCTGATTTCCATTTTCTCTGTGTGGCTGTTCAAACCCGAGTCCTGTGTTAATTTCGGGATCCACTCCAGAGGGAGCCCTTTTGCTTTTCTCGGGAACAGCCAGATGTTCTGTGTCCTCTCTCCAGCAGAACACATTTGCAGCGATTTCAAACATGGTTTCCTTTATACACAAAGCTTTAATGATGATTAATCCTGTGTTTCGCATTCTTGGGGTTTTTTACACATTGTTTATCCTATGTATAATTGGATATTGAATACATGAATTGGAAATTCTGGTGGCTTGGGTTTTGTAGGGAGATAGATGTTTTGGAGTGGGTTCTATTGCTGAAAACAGTTCTACATATGCTGAAATTGACCTTTGGTCACTCCTGGGTGGCCTTTTATTGCTGTTCTGTCTCCAGTTTGAGGTGGTGGTGGTGAGTTGTCACCTTCTGTTGGAGCCCAGTCCATCACTAGGTGACCATAGAACCATGGAATCATGGAACAGTTTGGGTTGGGAGGGATCTTAAAGCTCATCAGTCCCACCCCCTTCCGTGGGCAGGGCATGACGCCTTCCACTAGCTGAGATTGCTCCAGGCCCCATCCAACCTGGTCTGGAACACTCCCAGGGATGGAGCAGCCACAGCTTCTCTGGGCAGCCTGTGCCAGTGCCTCAGCATCCTCACAGCCAAGAATTTCTTTTTGACATTTAATCTAAACCTCTCCCTGGGTTTACTAAGGCACCTGGCAGAAGTTATTTGGCTTATAGAAGGAATCAGGTTGCAGCACATGGCAGGATCTTCGAGGAATGTCCTGGAGGAAGGAAAACACCCAAGAAACTGCAATTCCTGTCCTCCAGCTTCTAATTGTGCCAGTGGAATACTGTATTGTGTGTCATTCCCCTACCTGGCATCACTGCTAGGAATAATCCTCTGCAGGGAAAGGCAATGTTACATATTAGCTCATGTTTCCTGTGCTGTGCTTTCATCTGGATTATGGATATAGAAAAGGGGTAAAGATGAGATCAGGGAAGAATGTGACCAATTTTACCTCTT
>NW_008691894.1:49778-55232 GCF_000695815.1 Acanthisitta chloris
AGGATAATGAGCCAGAACTAAAATAATGTCAGCACAGTGGCATTCTGTCCAGGGCTGTTCTGTGGGAATCAGTGAGAAATGAGCCAAAAAACCTAAGAAAGGCAAATTTTGGCCAATAAAGTACACATTGCTGGTCTGTAGGAATTGAAACTTTACATCCTTCCTTAGTATGGACTGAAGTAGCCTGAACTACTCTCCTCCTAGAGATGAAGGTGCAGCCTGGAAAGGCTGGAAACCCCAGGATATGCTGCTCCACTTGGCTGGGAAACATCCAGAAATGACAGACTGGCTAGGGTGGAAAGGCAGCTCTGGAGATCATTCAGACTATCCCTCATGTTCACAACAGGCTGCTCGGGGGTTTGTCCCATCATCACAGAATCCCAGACTGGTTTCGGTTGGAAGGGACCTTAAAGCCTAAATCAGTCCCACTCCCTGCCATGGGCAGGGACACCTTCCACTAGCCCAGGTTGCTCCAAGCCCTGTCCAACCTGGCCCTGTATGAGGGAAAATGTGGAGCAGCGTCTGGATCCTGTGAAAGAGAAAGCCCAAGTGTCTTAGGGATCTAAAATGATGATCCTGTCAGCCCTGGATGAGGTGGATCAGTTGTGTGATGGCAGTAGGAATTTCCATGACAAGTTAAGGTAAACAAGGCAGAACCGTGGATTAGGACTGGCATCAAGATCAGCAACATTAGCTGCCACTGTGGGAATCTCTGATTTTCCCTCACTGCTGGGGCTGCAAGTCCCATTCTGCCTTGGTCAGAAAACCGTGACAAGTTTTAAGGAATTTGTATCAGGAGAAGGCTGCTATTTCTGATCCTAGGATTTACAGGAAAGTCCCATAACTTCTGTGCCTCATGTTCAGAGCCAGTCTTCTATCAAGATTTTGACAGTTTCTGTTCTGTCTCAGTGGGCCAGTCCTGGTCCCACCCTCAAGGAACATTTTGTAGGGATTTTATTCCAGTGACGGAGTTTCGGGCCACATGGTGTTCACAGCCCACCACACTGTTCCCCACTACTGCTGGGATTGTTGTGTCCCAACTAGTAAAGATTTTTGCCAGCGTTGATCCTAATTTGCAACAGGACCATTTCCATGTCACAGCTGGTGAGAAGTTTGGATGATCTGCTACATATTAAAACCTCTTTGTTTTGTAGTCAAACCAACAGCCATAGGAGCTGTGCTGTGCAATATTCAGGGGAATGTTAAAGAGATTCCCAAAGATGTACATCACATGGATGATGTCCTTGGCATATCCTACAATCCATACAACAAGCCCAGAGGAGCGTCAGGCACTTGAGCTCCAACTCAAGGAATGTCTCTAATGCCAACCAGGCACAGAAACAGCTTCACAGCAGAAGAGCTCACATGGGAAGGCTGAAACACTGCAATGGAATCTTTCCCTGTCAGAAGATGGTGGGAACCACTGGAATAGTAGAGCAGATTGGGCTCATGAGTTTCAGGGTTATGTCACCCAACAGAAGAAGGGAATATGCACTCACCCAGCAATCCTTGTGAAGTCATGGAGGTCATGGGAGCATTTCTCCTTAACCCCATGGAGAGGGAGTCAGGAGTTTTCCTGTTCTCCTCCCATCATTCAGATTCACAGTGTATAGATGAGACCTTCCAGTCAGGTTAAGCAGTGCAAAGGCAGCAGTGCACTTACCCTTAATGAGCTGAACATTGTCAGCCATGGCTACACCAAAGCTGAGCCCAGGCAACAAGCTTGGATGGCACCTGCAACCTCTCCTGAGAGGTGTAGATACCTGTGAGTGAAGAATTCCTAACCTTGCAGAGACCTGTAACAGCTGAAGAATCACGTTGATATCTAAATCTGAGGCTTCAGTTCTGCATCCAGCTTTGCATCAGCCAAAGACCCAAAGGTGAAGGTGTCCAAGGAACGACTGGATGTGGCACCCAGTCCTCTGGTCTAGTTGACAGGGTGGTGATGAGTCACAGACTGGACTCGATGGTCTTGGAGGGCTTTTCCAACCTAAATGATTCTGTGATTCCTTGGCCTCCCGGAGCTGATGGCTGCACACAGTGTGCCTGGGAAGTGCCTGGGAATTGCCGGGGAATGTGCTAGCTGAAGTGTGTCACAACCCTGCCAGCAAGTGTTCCAACACTTAGATCCTGAAACTTATCTTGTTCCTGTGCCAGGAAGACTCCTGCATACGGTTCAGCTCTCTAATGTAGACAGACAGAGCTTTAGAATGAGCTGGGGTTGGTGCTTCCACACATTAGTGTTCGTGGGTCTCCTGGAGGGTATCATCGAATCCCAGACTGGTTTGGGTGGGAAGGGATCTTAAAGCCCATCTAGTCCACACCCTGCCATGGACAGGGACACCATCTACTAGACCAGGTTGCCTATGTCAAACCTAGAAGGGCTCCCAAAGGTGCCCTTTAGATGTTAGGCTTAAAGTTGTGAAGGGAACCAGTCCTCCACAGCGCTGGAGTTCATCTGTCAGTAGACATTTCAGAAAGGAAGGCTGGCTCTGTGCTGCCACCAGGTATCAGAGGTGAAGACAACCGCACCCTGGCTCATTAGTTGGCATCACTGCCCCTGGCAGATACTTTTGGATGTGAGGAGGCTGGCTGGGCTGTGAACAGTCATGGATATGCATCAGGATTACAGTCTTGGAAGAGCTTGCTCTGGTGGATCTCACTGTCCTGTGGTGGTTGGGTCAGGTAAGAGACAAATCCCTGGATCATGTGGTGGTGCTTCCTGCCACAATGGGATGAACACAGTGAAATGGAGACAGTGCCTGCAGGAGACCTGGTGTCTGTCTGTAGAGAATTAAATCTCCTCTTCCCTCTCTAGTGGAGCATTATTGAGTTTCTCCAAGCTCAGGCAGCTGACCCTGGCCTCCTCCTCCCTTCTGTGCCAAGCTCAACAGGCAGAGCTAAGAAGATTTGGAGAGGGACTTTGGACAAGGGCCTAGAGGGAGAGGACAAGGGGGAATGGCTTCCTACTGCCAGAGGACAGGGATAGATAGGGTATTGGGAAGGAATTCCTCCCTCTGAGGGTGCTGAGGCACTGGCAGAAGTTGCCCAGAGGATCTGTGCCTGCCCCATCCCTGGCAGTGTTCCAGGCCAGGTTGGATAGGGCCTAGAGCAACCTGGGCTAGTGGAAGGTGTCCCAGCCCATGGCAGGAGGTGGGATAGGATCAGCTTGAAAATCCCTTCCAGCCCAAACCATTCTATGATTCTGGATGCTTGACTAGAAATGTGGTGGATGATTGCTGTCAGTCCAGAGAGGATCAAGTCCCTCAGTGCTGTAGTGGACAGCACACAAACAGCACTAGGCAGTAAGTGTTGACAAACACAAACTGAAGCAGTAGACAGCACTTAGATATGTTTGCAATCCTGCATTGTAGTCACCAGAGCTATTTCCCAAAGCGGCAGTGGAGAAAGCTGTCAGGGAGCTGTGTGGTTTGTCCTGGGCTCTCACTGTCCCACAGAGAGGTAACAGCCACGAGGCACCAGAGTTCCTGCCGTGTCCCACTCCATTCATGCCTTCCCTGAATCACATTCCTCTCCCTTTAATCACATTTTTGGATCTCACAGCTAGAAACAGACAGGAGTTTGTTCAGTTTCTTGTCTTCCATGTCCTGCCTTTGCAGAGAGATGTCTGCCAAGTTCCAAGTCCAGAACTGCTGCCCTGTCTAACACGGCTCCGTGCACAGGCTGTGCTTCCCTGGAACTGGGGGAAAATACACTCAGTAATGTGCTTCAAATCCAGCTGAAGGGGTTGGTTTGATTATCTAAACAGGTCCCCTGTCAGGGGCTGCCTGAAAATGTTTCCACTTTTGTCCTGTAGAAGTTTCTGTTTATTTTCATACTTTTTTGCTTTGTTATTTGTGAAATGAGGATTAGAAACAGAAGGGTGTGAGAGTGTTTACACCAGGACGTGCAGTTCCTATGGATTGATTGACTGGGGGGGTTAGCAGGAGATTCAAGGCTTGGTCGTGCACCATGTGTGCTCAAGGAATTCCAAGAGGCCTGAGAGATTGTTTCTGTGTTCAGTGTATTCTGCATATGAGAAGGCATTAGCCTGTCTTGCTGGAAAGACTTGGAAGTCCTTTGAAGTCTTCTAGGATTCTATGTTGGGATGTGTGTGAAATCTGTATGATATATACTGTATAATACACGATATATAATGTAGTGCCTGTTGGGTAGGTCTCTCGGATCATTAAACACAGCCAGTTCACTCTAATTTTGGCAGCAAACCTTGGGGTCTCCCAGGCACCAGGAAAACCCAGGACCTGCAGTGGGGAGGTGGCATGGGACAGTCTCGTGTCCCACCACTGCCAGCCTCCCTAATGGAGGTCTAGTCTGACTCCAACAGATCTGGTGGTGCTTGTGCTCTCCTTTAGCACCCTTAGAGTCCCTTCCAGTGCCTCAAGGGGCTCCAAGAGAGCTGCAGAGGGACTTGGGACAAGGACCTGGAGGGACAGCACACAGGGAATGGCTTCCCCCTGCCATAGGGCAGGGAGAGATGGGATACTGGGAAGGAATTGTTCCCTGTGAGGGTGGTGAGGCACTGGCACAGGCTGCCCAGAGCAGCTGTGGCTGCTCCATCCCTGGGAGTGTTCCAGGCCAGGTTGAATGGGGCTTGGAGCAACCTGGGCTGGTGGAAGTTGTCCTTGCTCATGGCAAGGAGGTGGGGTGGAAAAAGATGGAATTCAATGTCCTTTCCAGCCCAAACCATTCCATTCTTCTGTGATTCTATATTGTGCCAAAGCAGTCATCAGTGTCCAAGGATGTCATGTCTTCAAGTCTCACCTTTCCTTGGACATGGAGGTGCCTGGGAGCAGCCCTTAAGCTACAACCACCCCCAACCTGAGCTGTCCCTGCAACTCTGACATGAACAGGCCATAGTCCAGGTGACAGCCCAGAGACTGCAGTCAGAGCAGTGTCTGAGAGGTGTCTGAGCACGGGCTGGAGGTTTGGGGTGTACCAACAACAGCTTTATTCTACAAGGCCCCTCTAGGAGAAATTTGGCCTCATGGCCATTTAACAGTACTTCTCAAATACCCAGAGATGTGTGTGAGCTGGCCAGGGCTCAGCTGTACAGTGAGCTGTCTGTGGCAGCACAGCTCGAAACATTCCTTTTCCTGTGCCAGCAGCTATATCCATAGAGTTTTTGAGGGGCCGTGCTGCAAGTCAGAGCACTGAAGTTGTCCTGCTTAAACACAGAATTCCTAGCAAAGAGGTGAAGCCAAAAGCTCTTGTAGACCTTGCACAGGTCTTGGAGAAATACCAGTCCAAACTGGAAGAGGCTGGATGTGGTTCCCAGGATTAGTGATTTTGTGTTAGCTATTTAAACTCCTTAGCAGAAAATAGGGATAAGCACCTGTGGGTGAGGTAAGGTGTATGAGCATGGGCACAGCAAGGCCAGACCCCTCTGGAGCCAGAAGAGGATGGTTTGTGTCAGCAGAGCAGCAGGGATGTTCC
>NW_008691894.1:55260-70668 GCF_000695815.1 Acanthisitta chloris
ATCCCTGCAGAGTCAGGGAATATTTTTAATAATTAATTCAGTGCTTAGGTTTATCCTGTAGGAATCATCAAATCCCAGCCTCGTTTGGGTTGGGAGGGACCTTAAAGTTCATCCCATTCCACCCCCTGCTATGGGCAGGGACAGCTTCCACTAGCCCAGGTTGCTCCAAGCCCCATCCAACCTTGCCTTGAATATTCCATCAATCACCATTAAAGATCTCATTGGCAAGGTCAGAGTGGGTTTTTGTTGCTTGTTCCTGAGGATTCACTGTGGTGTGTTGGTGACATTTCTCATTTCCCAGAGATGTTTCCACTGCAGTGTTTGTTGCCACATTTGGGGACAGATATTCCTGAGCCTGATGATGTTGTGTTTCTGCTGTGGAGAGATCACTGCGATGACTGGAGGGATGTACTACAGGGATTTGCATTTGTTTTGGCAAGAGCTGATTTTACTTGATGTTTGTTTAGTCCCAGGGAAATGTGATGCCGACGATGAGTTTGGCAAGACTGACGACAGAATTCTGGAATAATCTCTTCCACCGTATTTTCCTTGGGCATGGGCTGTAACTGGTTAAGCGATCATCCTTGTGGAGTCCAGGATGTGAAATATTTATTGCTTCCCTGCTGAATTTCATAGCCATGCTGACTCTTCTAAAACAATGCTTTCTTCACTTTGTAGTCAAGTGCTCTGGCACGTCAATAAGCTGCAGGAAATGCAGACGGTGCGTGCACACTCCTCCTTCAGGTCTGATCCAGTGTGCGCTCGATTATCTGCAGCCACTAACTCCTTCTGCTGGGCTGAAGCATGGGTTGGCACCCAAATACAGCTGAGTGATGCCATAAATAGTGGGTATGAACAGCTTTTCCATGGCATTTAGTCTTAAACAAACCCCAGAATTGTACATCTTCCCATCATTCAGTGTTGGATCGTGTCCATTTCACAGCCAGGGAGAACCGACATGTTTTTAGATACTAGGGAATATCCAGCAAGATGTTGATGAAGTTGAGGTGAGAGCCATTGTGTATGACTGTCCCTTGTAGAAGGGATTGCTTGTAGAATCACAGAGAAGTTTGTGTTGGTAGGGAACCTAAAGCTCATCCAGTTCCATCCCCTGCCATGAGAAGAGACACCTTACACTAGGCTTGGTAGCTCCAAGTGTTCCAGCCTGGCTTGGAACACTTCTAGGGATGGGGCAGCCATAAAAACTAATCTTTTTGTGGACTTTAGAAGAATTTCTTAAAAATACTTCTCATCCACAGTCCTGGGAAATCCAGCAGAAGCCCATGTTGCATCTGCAGATCAATACCTTCATCCAGGAGTGCTGCTGTTGTCACCTTGCTGGAGAGCGTCCACAGAGCTGACCTGCAGCCATGGTCAGGGAGGTGTATGAAGCTGCTAATGCCCAGGGATTCAATTGCAGGGAAATTAATCCACACAGTGTTTCTGTGTGTGCGTCTGCAATACTTTCCCTCCCATCGTTACCCAAGCTGCGAAGGGTAATCAAAGCCACGTGAGGGACATCTGGCTCCAGGGTTGGTTTATGTGGCACCTGGCCCTCATTAATAGTAATGAGGAAATGGCAGTTTGGGATTTCTTGACCTCACGTGAAATTCATTTCACTGGGCAAAGGTTGCTAACAGATGGCAGCGATTTGGGGCTCAGTTCATCATCTGTTACACAGACTTTATTGCTACGGTTTGGCCCTTTCCTCTGTAGGGAGCGATCCCTTCTCCCACCTCACCTTTTTATAGGGGTTGTCTTTTTCAAAGGGAGCCCTGGAACATCTTGTTAAAGCATGTTCTGTGCAGCACAAGGGTTTAGGTATGGCCTGACACAACCAAATGATCCCGTTGAGCATAAATCACTCTTCTACTAACTGTGTTGTAAACTTTTATCTTTTTGAAGTTGGTAGTTTCTTCGGCGTCGTTGGCATCGTTCCAATGTGTTTTGTACTTCCCCAGCCCACAAATACACTTCTGCACTCAGGCTGTGAGCAAAGCAAAGAGCCATGAGAAGACACAGCCCAGTGATGTCGACACAATGCACTAAAGACATTGGGGTGTTCAGCCTGGAAAGTAGAAAGTTGTGTGGAGACCTCAGCAGCCTCCCAGTGCCTAAAGGGGCTCCAAGAGAGCTTCAGAAGGACCATGGGCAAGGGCCTGGAGGGACAGGACACAGAGAATGGCTTCCCACTGCCGCAGGGCAGGGATAGATGGGATATTGGGGAGATGTTCTTCCCTGTGAGGGTGGTGAGGCACTGGAACAGGTTACCCAGAGCAGCTGTGGCTGCTCCATCCCTGGGAGTATTCTAGGCCAGGCTGGATGGAGCTTGGAGCAACCTGGGCTAGTGGAAGGCATCCCTGCCCATGGCAAAGGAAGGAGATGAGCTTTAAGGTCCTTCCAACCCAAATGATTCTATCTCAGACCAGTTTGTTTCACCAAAGCTGAGCTGGCGGTGTCCCCAGGGAGCTGCGTCCCTGTGGGACAGGGTTGGAAGTGCATGCGACACCTATAGAAAGAATTTACATTTTGGTCTCTGTCTTGATGTTGTTATATTGGGGTTGAGTCATAGAACCACAGAATCATTGAGGTTGGAAAAGCCCTCTCAGACCATCAAGTCTAACCATTTCCCAGCACTACCAAGGTCACCCCTAACCATGTCCCCAAGTGCCACATCCACATGGCTGTTAAATCCCTGCGGGGATGATTACTCCACCCCTGCTCTGGACAGCCTGTGCCAGGGCTGGACAGCCTTGTTCCAGGAAGAAATTGTTCTCAATATCCAATCTAAACCTCCCCTAGTGCAGCTTGAGGACTGGGATTTCTGTAGAAATCATCCCAGGTTGAGCAGCCAAGAGGAGATCTCTGTGCCACTTGCTCTGGCTCACTCGTAGGTTGGTCAGATTTGTCTGGGTGTCATCTCTGCCCATGGAGTTCCTTGACAGATAGGACCATTTGTGGCTCTCCTAAAAGGATAAAACCTTTTAACTGTGGTTTTGGGGGGTTATTTTTGTAATTATAGCTGAATTGCAGCATGCTAGAGGCAAGGTAAAGGCACCTAGAAAGCACAGACATGATGCTGTTTGCTATTGCAGAAATATTATGAATTCAAGACCTTGGGAATTATGAGATTTGATATTGCTTGATCAGATGTTGTGTCAGCCATGATAGTGATCACTTCCCCTTGTTCCTGGTGGCTACAGCACTGTGGCAACATCAATTTACAGCCTGGCTATCAAAAAATCAAAATGCTTCACTTAGTCAAACACTGCTGTAAATATTACCCTGTGCTACAGACAGGGAAAAAAAGTCTCCATCCCTGGAATCAATTTATCCATAGTGCTGGATCAAAATTGCCCTACCTAAGAGCCTGATTGTATGAAATATCTGTTCCAGCTGTAGGCTTGGCCTTTCAGAATGTTTTCAGCCTGAAACCTCTTGGGGTTCTTTTATTTATCAAAGTGAAATGAAAGTTGTTCTAATGACCAAAAGCATCGTGTAATCCAAATTGGGTTTGGAGACAAATGCTTGTATTGTATTTGTGATTTAGCCTGTGATTCACTACTGTAAATATCCCTCCAGTTCTGCAAGCCTGGAGCAGATGTGCTTAAATCCACAAATTAAAACAGTGGAGAAACAGAAAATCTTGGTATTTTAACTGATGTGATTTAAGGAAGGTGTTCCAGGCCAGATTGGATGGGACTTGGAGCAACCTGGACTGGTGAAAGGTGTCCCTGCCTATGGCAGGAGGTGGGACAAGATGAGATTTAGGTTCCTGTCCCACCCAAACCATACCCAAGAATATTAGTTTTCTTTTCTCTGAGCCTTTCTCTATTAGATTTCACCAAGTGGAGGCCAGAGGGGTGCTTGCTTTATGAAGGATCAGAATCCCATAGCCTTCTGGGACTGAAAACCACCATCAGCCATTGCACCCATGGCACAGCCCATCCCCATCCTCTGGGCTCATTTGGAAGCATCACGTTTGCTGCTAGCAGCCTCTGTTCTACACATCATTGGCAGCTTAATCCTGCGTTTCTGACAGCACTAACGAGTGCATCAGATTAAACAAAGTACAGAATTCCAGGAGATCTACATCTTGTAACTGGGGTTGTGCCACATGATGCTCTGGGCACTCACACGTGTCGGCATCAGGCTCTGCTAAACACTGTTGTGCATCCAGATCAGGAGCATCAGATCACACAGTGGTTTGGGTGGGAGGAAACCCTAAAAATCATCCCATTCCACTTTCTGCCATGGGCAGGGACACCTTCCACTAGACCAGGTTGCTTCAAGCCTCATCCAGCCTGGCCTAGAACACTTCCAGGGATGGAGCAGCCGCAGCTTCTCTGTGCCAGTGCCTCACCGTGCTTACAAAATCTCACCATCAGCCTCAGGTCCAGAATCTTCCTTTCCTTCTCAAGAATGATCACAGACAATATGTCACCTGTGACACCAGGTGATGCCTCGTGGAGTCATTTTCTCTTTTGACCTCAGGAGTAGCCTTCGGCAAAGGCCATCAGGAGGTAGCAGGTGGGAGCTCTTGGCTCCATCATGTTTGGTCTTCCTGTAAGGGAAGGCAGTGACAAGGCCCTTGGGAGGATTATAGCACAATGACTTGCTATGGTTGTACATGATCAGGTCTGCTGTCCACAAAGGCTCTCCCAGCTCTGTGCTGCCCTGAAAACAGGAGATGACTGAAGATTATTAGGAGAATCCATGAGTTTTAGAGACTGTATTGGTGGTGACCCTGGTCATCATCCATGACCCCTCTGAAGAGATTGAATTATATGGGTGATGTTCAGCCACACTGCTGTGCTGACCATCAGGCCACCCATATTCAGATGATTGGAGATGGGAGCCAATCCCATCTGCCAGGACCTCTGTGCCATATCCCATCCCCATCTTGCTCCTTGCACGTGTCAGTACCACAAGGACGCCCGTCTCTGAAGTGCCCCTGGAAAGGCTGTTGACTACAAAGGCCTAAGTCATCTTCATTCCCAGGGATTCTCCTCCTCTTAAAACCCTGAGGTGGCATTGAGAGACACAGGAGCTATCAGAGCAACTGGTCAAACAGCAGGAGACATTCCTGAAACCACAAGCAGCATGGAATGATGGTCCAGAACATCGAGGCTATAGGTGTTGGTTTTCCCTAACAAGGGAATATGAGAAACATTCACTGCCTGCACCTCCCCTATCTGTTTGTGGGCCCATCTGGGTGTCTCATGATCCTTTATCACTCAGGTGATTCTTCTTGCATGAACTTCAGTCTAAGAAAGTTGGGGCTGTTCAGCCTGAAGAAGAGAAGATTGTGTGGGGACCTCATAGCCCCTTCCAGGATCTGAAGGGGCTTCAAGGAACCTGGAGAGGGACTCTTCATCAGGAATTGTAGTGACAGGACAAGGGGGTATGGCTTCACACTGACAGAGAGAAAATTTAGATTAGATATACAGAAGAAATTCTTCCCTCTGAGGGTGATGAGGCACTGGAACAGGTTGCCCAGAGAGGCTGTGGCTGCTCCATGCCTGGGAGTGTTCCAGGCCAGGTTGGATGGGGCTTGGAGCAACCTGGGCTGGTGGAAGGTGTCCCTGCCCATGACAGGGGGTGGAACTGGATGAGCTTTAAGGTCCCTTCCCACCCAAACCTGTGATTCTCTAACCTGGCACCAAACAGTGTATGCTTGTTGTTGTGTCAGGAGCTATCAAGTTTGTATTCCCAGTGGGTTTTTTCTTTCATAGAAGAAAGAGCTTTTTTTTCTGATGCTTGACCCAAGAAGATGCCAAAAAAAGGTGTCTGTGTCTCAGGTTCAGGATGCTGATGTTTGCTTTAGTTCTTATGTCTCAGCTCAGAGGTGATGTGGCCAGACCATGCCCTTTTCTTACTTTCCTATGGAAAATATGGGGAACAGGTCATATTATCATCATAGAGAACAGTCTGCAGGGCCTTGTCTGCTCCCAGTCAGCAAGAAATCTCCTTAAACACTTAAACAGCGCTTAAATTTGACCACACTGTCAGTCTTTGCTCTGTTCATGGGACACAGGGTGGTCTGTCAGCACCACATCGCACTTAGTGTGAGCAGCCTGGGAGTTTTCCATCAGAAAACAGCACAGAGAAGCTGCAGAGGCTGCTCCGTCGGCTCTCTGACGGTGACAGGATGAAGCTTTTCAGACCTCTCCCTTCCTTTGGAGGCTCTTTGCAGCTCGCAGAAAGACCCCAACATCCCACGAGAGGTTCTCAGCGTGCATTACACTCCGTGTCCGTGTGTTCTGAATTAGCTGGAGAGCCACTCCTACCAGAGATCAAAGGAGCTTCTCTGGGTACCAAGGCGCTGCCTTTTAGAAACATGCCTGCAGCAGCTGTGGGGCGAGGGAGCAGCCTCCTGCCGCTGGCGGATGGGCCATCCTTGGCTTGGGGTGCAGCAAACTGGGGAGAGCAGGTCTGCGACCTCAAATCCATGTAGCAGTTGATGCTTCTCCTGTCCATCCAGAGTGAATCCTGCTTCCTCAGATTTCTCGTAGCTCTAGTGAATCTTTCACCTTTTACTGAAGGTGTGAATCCAGTTTATTTTTGGTTGGGCCGAGAAGGCGCTGAGAGGAGCTGGGGCTTATCCTACCCTCACTAGAGCTGGTGAACCAGCCTGAACCCCATGAGCATCCTTCCCATTGCTCCTTCTCCAAGCCTACGGCTAACATAGGCACCTGTCCTGTGCTGGGAGCAGTGGCAGAGCCAAGGAGCAGAAGGGAGCACAGGTTCACACCCACTCCTGGGGAGCGAAGAAGATTCCTCCCCAGAGGTGCCAAAACCCCCACCCCAAGGGTCAGCCTGCACCATGGCACTGCTGGTGGGTGAGTATCATCCTCTCTTCTTCCTCTTCTGGGAGGAGTTTTCTTCCTGGAAAGGGCTGTCAGGCATCAGAATGGGCTGTCCAGGGAGGTGGTGCAGTCACCATCCCTGGAGGTGTTCAAGGAAGAACTGGATGTGGCACTCAGTGCTCTGGTCTAGCTGAGAAGGTGGTGAAGCCACAGGTTGAACTCGATGGTCTTGGAGGTCTTTTCTAACCTAAATGTTTCTGTGATCCATCCAGGGCTGCTGCCTGCCCCAGCTGTGCAGCCAGCATGGCAGTGTGTACCGAGACTGAGCGTTGCCAGTAGTTCTGAGCAGGGAGAAGGAGGAGGAAGAGGAGGAGGAGGAGGAGGAGGGATGAGTCTCGTACTGTGATGAGGCAGCTTTTGCTGCCTCCTGCCTCTGTCATCTCTTTACGCTTTCCTACTCTGTGTGTAGGCCACTGCCTGTGGAGGCATTCACCGAGGAGTAACTCCACACACAGATCTTTCAATGAGGTTGTTCTTTTGTAAAGCATTTGCAGTGCCCCTGCGTGATGAGCCTCACAGACAGCTGATCTGCGTCTCTTACTACTGCTTCTGACATCCAGGAATGTCAAAAAAGGATGAGAAATCCTTCCTCGAGTTTTATAGGTAACACTTTGGAAAAGTACGGAAGGTTACTGAGTCCCAGCTGCTCTTTACCTATGAAAATGTAAAAGGCTGTGACTCTGAGGGGTGTGGGAATGACTAATTAAAGGGCACTGTAAGCCTTCATTCTCTGCATGAATCACAGATATATTGACCCAAAGAACCACAAATTTCATCCATTTTACTCAGTCCCCAAAATAAATATTTATTTGTACTCTCAATCTTCCTGAAATGGGTTGAGTAAGTGTGTTTTGATCAGTTCTACAGAGATTGACGATGTCACATTAGCAATGAGATGTGCTTTCCACAAGCTGTGTTCTTTGTGCTGGATCCTGCTCATCAGGCTCCTATTTCTCTTCTAATCAGTTTTAACCAGTTTGTTCAGAGAAAATATGTAGATACCGAGACCAAGCAGTGTACTTTTTTATTATTCAGTGGTTAGATTTAAGAGACTGAAATCCACATTTCTCTAGCATGTTAAGACTGCATTTATCATGCTAGTCCATGGGCAGGGAAAGATCCATGTTCCTTAAAAGCTCTTTCTAGGGCTTTGGCTGTGTATATCAGCTGTGAATAAACATCCACAGCATTTAGCAAGTTTACCTCATTTGGGAGGAGATCTGAGGCTTGAGCAGCAAAGACTGAGGCCATTGGTGTGGGTTTCAGTGGTGCTGCCCAGGACCTGACTGTGTGGGCTCTTGGGTTTGTTCATTTTCTGTCATTTTAGCTTCATGAAAATAATGTTTTCTGAGAGAGTTCGTGGCCAGAGAAGTTTCCTTGTGGTTTTGGGGTGTGTAAGCTCCACTTTGGACACTTGTCTTTGAAGAGGAGCACCCTAGACAGCAGAGAGAGAAGGGACAAATCTTTTTCTAGGAACAAGACAGAATGAAAAAAACAGCCTGGAAAGACCCCTAGTGAACAGGAGAGTTGGGGATTTCTATGTTTCTCACAGTAATGATGCCAGTGCTTCTCTAAGAACACAACTGGTATTCCCAATTGCTAAGTTCAGCTGGTCAGGCTGGTGGTTATCACTCTCTTGGTGGCTGAAAAGCTGGACCTGAGCTGGCAGTGTGCATTCACAGCCAGAAAGCCACTGTGTTACCAGCACTGAGGGTGCTGAGGCACTGGCACAGGTTGCCCAGAGAAGCTGTGGCTGCCCCATCCCTGGGAGTGTTCCAGGCCAGGCTGGATAGGGCTTGGCGCAATCTGGTCTAGTGGAAGGTGTCCCTCACTCTCTTGGTGGCTGAAAAGCTGGACCTGAGCTGGCAGTGTGCATTCACAGCCAGAAAGCCACTGTGTTACCAGCACTGAGGGTGCTGAGGCACTGGCACAGGTTGCCCAGAGAAGCTGTGGCTGCCCCATCCCTGGGAGTGTTCCAGGCCAGGCTGGATAGGGCTTGGCGCAATCTGGTCTAGTGGAAGGTGTCCCTGCCCTGCCCTGTTCTATGCTTCAATGATTCTGTGACACTCTCTGCAGTCAGTGGTCCTCCACAGAGCAAGTGAGAGGCTGAACCAGCCTCCAGCTCTGAATCACTCTCCGGAGGATGCTGTCCCTCCCACCCTTGACTTCAGCATGACCTCAGGAGGAGAAACTAGTCTTTACCAAAAGTCCTGCCTCCCTCAGTGCTCAGCACTGTTTCTCTTCTTAGCCCATTGTCAAGTAGTTTCCATATCTCTCTTGATTTTGGGCACATAAAAGCCTTTCAATGGAAGAGTGGATGAAAGAGCAGAAACTCTGTGTGGAGTTCCTGGGAACACCAAAGGAGCACATGGTTGTTCTTAGTCGATCGTTCGTGGACTTGTGACAGGACAATGAGGAATGGTTTTAAACTAAACGAGGAGAGACTTAGATTAGATGTTAGGAATAAATTCTTTCCTGTGAGGGTGCTGAGGCACTGGCACAGGTTGCCCAGAGAAGCTGTGGCTGCTCCATTCCTGGAAGTGTTCCAGACCAGGTTGAATGGGGCTTAGAGCAACCTGGGCTGGTGGGAGGTGTCCCTGCCCATGATAGGGGTTGGAACAAGGTGAGCTTTGAGATCCTTTCCCACCCAAACCAGTGTGACATTCTGGGATTCTGTGCCTCTGTAGTAGTCATCTCCGGACCCTGATATCAACTCTGAGCTTCAGCTACATGAAGCATCACACACTGTGGCCACTCCATCCATGTTAACTTCCTGCAGTTTTCATTGCTGAAAACCTCACATAAAGCCCCAAAAAGTAGGGTTTGAGGCCTGTCCACAAATTCATCAGGGACAGCTAGCCACAGAGGGGTCATGATTCATTACTTCATGCCTTGACTCTTGGAGCCCACACAGATGTAGGAACCTTCCCCATGCAGCCCTGGAGCCTGTGCAGTGTGCCAGTGCTGTCTGTGCACACAGTGCACTTGTCTGTCATGAATAATGCAGGTTTTCACATTAGTTTTCACATTCCTGCCCTGCAAGCAGCATATCCCACAAGTTCCATGTGCTCTGTGCTGGCCCAAGCGCCTCTGTCCCGGCGCCAAGCCTAGGACACGTGTGAGTGGCCTCAGCCCCTGCTTGTGTGTGAATCACTCCTGTTCCAGCCATCTCCATGGCAGACATAGGCCTGTGCTGTTTTGGCAGCAGGTTAGGCTGCAGCAACACCTGCCTTGGCAGTGTTCATCACCAACACACAACTTCCCAAGCGCAGTCTCCAGAGTCCTTGAGGACTGCATAAAATATTGGGAAAGTGTTCCAGGAAATGATGGAAGCCATGAGGAATTTAAATATTTTCCCGAGTTTTCTGTCCTCGCCCACATTCCGTGTTCACTGCCTCCCTCCTTCCTTGCCTTGTTTCCGACCAACTCAAACCTTGAGTTTTAAGGTCCTGCAAAACCCTGGAGCACTGGGTTGCTCTTACCCTTCCTCTCTGACATGACAGCTCTGGGTTTAAACAACAGATGAGCAACCTGGTAAATCCATCCAGTGTTTTCTCCCCTTTCAGCAGCTGAAGCCACAGCATTAATTAATGATTAATCCTCCAGCACAGTTAGTGGTTGTTTCCATCATCACCTCACACCACATCCCCCAGGATGACTCCTTCCTTACCTGTTTTCCTCTGCCCACGTCAGTAAAGTCTCAGGGGCTCAATTTGGAACGACAATTACTTTTTCCTCCCTCACCCAGTGCCACTGTGGGTCCCTTTACAAGTGTGCACACAAGACATGCACCAGTGTCATGATGCTTCTGGCAAGGGACTCGTGGTTGTTCCTCCTCTCTCATGAGATGGTTCTGAGGATCTGATGGTTCTCCTGCAGGTGGGAGGATCTCTGGAGGTCTGACATTCCTGGAGGTGTTCAGGAAACAACTAAACATGGCACTCAGTGCTCTCTGGTCTAGTTGACAAGGTGGTGATGGGTCTCAGGTTGGACTCAATGGGCTTGGAGGGCTTTTCCAACCTGAATGATTCTGGGATTCTGTCCTCAGTTCAACCTCCTGCCCAGGGCTTGAAGAGTCTGTTCTGGGTGGCTTCCTTCAAGCTTTATGGAATAACAGAGGAGTTGCAAGCTCAGAGAAATCACATTTTTCAGTAATTGTGTGTTACTGTACACAAGTGTCTTCTCTTTTGGAAGGAACAATACTCTGCTAATGCATTTTTGTCATCTTTCATTGCATGAGGCAGGTGGGTTTCCCTCAAAGCAGCCTTGTTTAAGTGTCTGAAACATTTAAATTCCTCAGGAAGACTGAGGAATTGCTGAGACTGAGGAACTGCTCCACTACCATTGATTTTTTTGTGCTCCTCCAAGTTTGCATTGCCTAAATGTAGAAAATGGAGGTTTTGTTTAAAGCACTCCCAAGGTTGGAGCTTCACTTCTCAGGGAGCGTTTGTGTGTTCAGACAGCAGTTCCATTTGCTTAGCAAAGGTTCTCAAACACTCAGAAATGTCAACATCATGTTGCACATGCAGATTTGGCAGTGCCCATAGACTGATGCACCTCACCTGTCCTAAGGATGAGGCGATGGGCAAGATACGACTTAGGAAACGTGTGAGATGAGAGCATGAGGGTGGTGAGGCACTGACAGAGGTTGCCCAGAGAAACTGTGATTGCTCCATCCCTGGGAGTGTTCCAGGTTGGATGGAGCTTGAAGCAACCTGGGCTGGTGGAAGATGTCCCTGCCCATGGCACGGGTGGGGAACTAGATGAGCTTTAAGGTCCCTTCAACCCAAACCATTCCATGATTCTATGTACTCATGAAGGCAAGTGACCTTTTAACCAGCCTGTCTGATGTTCTTTTTTTATCATAGAACATTTCACATGGTTAATTCAGGTTTTCCATCGAGTAAAATTCCATTCCATATTCTCTATTTGCACCAAAAATGTCTCTGATGCTCTGGTGAAAACACAGGGGTCCAAAGGCTCTGTCCGTTTGCATTGCCACTTCTCCCACTGCTGCATCACAGGTTGTTGAAGAACACATTGTCTCCAGGCCAGGATATACATGTCTAGCCTCAGCAACTTCTGATTTTACCTTTCCTTTCTAGATTACACATCTCTATTCTCACCCTGTGAATGTATCTCCCTCTCGCATGAGAGTCAACTCTTTGTGACCTTTGGGTACCTGAGAAGGAGGATATCTCCTAGTCTGTTCAGATCTTTAATTAATGCCTCTGGTTGGCTCTTTTTCCCTTGTCAGCACCTTCTCCTCACTCTGTGTTACAATGTGGTCCCTAAAGTAGTTTTGCTCAGGTATTCCAGTATCACCATTAGCACCCTCAGTTCTTACTGGCTCCACTTCTTGCCACAGCTCACCGAAAGATCCTGTTACTGATCCTCACTTACAATCCTTTAGCTGTTTGCTATTACAATCTCTCAACTCTTTCTGTTGCTTTTCCTGTTTTTAACATCAGGCTCACTGATGTGATCTACCCAATCATTCTGCTTTTCCTTTTTAATATTATCCAGGAAAATGCTAATGTACCATCTGGAATTTCCCTGTTACTTCAAGGTTTATTAAAAATGGATATCAGTAGGCAAAAAAACTCTTCAGGCAGCTCTTCAGGGACTCTTAGGCCCAAGTCACCCAACCCACTGCCTTTCAAAGTAAGTCTGTACAGAGAATATCATGCTGAATGCTGAGGTACCGTGATATGATACATCACAAACTCTGGTCTCTGAATGATGATGAGTTGCCCCAGCAGCAATGACTTCACCTTTACTCACCATCCTGAGGTCAAGGTGGTGATCCTGTGTGGGGTATGGTGCACTTGGTAGAAGAAAACTGTAATTTCCAACCTTTCTAACCACTGGCAGCATTCCCAGGGGAATTCTTGCAAGCCCATCACAAACTGAAATCCCCCAAAACCACTCAACTTCGCTTTGTGCTGTGAAGTAGGTGCTCAAAGAGGAGCCCATCCTGCTCTCTTACTTGCTGTGATACTTCATACCATTGGCACTCTTTGTCCTTATCTGTAATCCCATGGATCCATTGCAATAGAGATCCTGAAGTTCTGGGTAAACAATATATCTAAAGGAAAAATCGTGGAATCAAGACTGGTTTGGGTCGGAAGGGAATGTTACAGCCCATCCCATCCCATCCCCTGCCATGGGCAGGGACACCTCCCACCAGCCCAGGTTACTCCAAGCCACATCCAACCTGGTCTGGAACACTTCCAGGGATGGAGAAGCCACAGCTGCTCTGGGAATTCCATCCCAGCCCCTCCACCCTCCCAGGGAAGAATTCCTTCCCAATATCCCATGTCTTCCTGCCCTCTGGCAGTGGGAAGCCATTCTGTCCCTCCAGGCCCTTGTCCCAAGTCCCTTTGCAGCTCTCTTGGAGCCCCTTGAGGCACTGGAAGAGGCTTTGAGGTCTCCCTGGAGCTTCTCTTCTTCAGACTGAACACCCCCAGCTCTCCCAGCCTGGATCCATAGCAGAGCTGCTTCAGCCCTCGGAGCATCTCCATGGCCTCCTCTAGACTGGCTCCTGTGGCTCCACATCCTCCTGCTGCTAGTACCCCAGAGCTGGAGGCAGCACTGCAGGTGGGACTCACCTGAGCAGGGCAGAGGAGGAGGATCATGTCTAATCACTACCTAGCTAAGACATGCCACCACCCACCACTTCTTTATGTTCTTCCCCTTTCCTAATTGGGTAGCAGTTGGATTTGAAGTTGCCAAGCACACCGATTCCCTGTGATCACTGTTGGTTCCTACCATCTTGTTAACCATGACTTCTGGGGTTCTTTTTGTTCTGCAGGGGGTCCTGTCAGTATTTTGGATGATAGTATTCTGGATGAGGATGTATTCATGGCAACACCTCCAGAGTGTGCCCCTGGGCTCCTTCCCTGACTGCACTGCCCTAGTGACTAGTACTTCCCTGGAATTAGCAGCCAGTAACTCACACCTGCCTGGGACCAGTCAGCACTTGCCATCCCGTGGGCACCCGTAAGCCCAGGCATCACAGCCCCTGCTCTGTCATGTGTGAGTGCACCCCACGCCGTTTCCATCCTCCTGAGCCTCCAGATCGTGTGTGATACTCTGCACTGCCTCTGTATTAATGATTCATCCTAACCTTTATGTCATCAGGAAGTTTCATTAGAGTGTGGTTATTTTTGTGCACGTAATTAGAATATGAAATAGATGAACCCCTGAGGAATTCCTCCTGGATCCTCCAGCCAGCAGGTTGTCTTTCAGCAGAACCCATTTTCCTCTCACTTTTATGAGGATGCAGAGCCACAAATCACAACATTGACCTGTGCTGACAACTGCTCCAGAGAACAAACCCAAACACCAGGTTTCTCTCTGGAGCCTGTTCTTCCCAGGGTGCCTGGGGCAGATTCCTCGGTGGCTCATGTTCCAAGCGTCGTCTCACGACTCTGTGTCCTGGCTGGAAGATTTCACGCTGCAGTCTCATGGTCACAAGTGATCTTTTCAGACAATCCATCCTTTCAGCTGCTCACACGCTTGTTCCCCTGATCTGTCCCCGCCTTGTGTCCCTGGCAATGGTTATCACATCAGACCGATCAAGCCCTTCATGCTTTGGTCGCGGTGGTTAAGTGAAGGCTCCTGATGTGTCTCTTTTTGTCTCCTCTGGCCCTCAGAAGCCTTGAGCTTTTTTGCTGCGCTGTGAAAAGGCAGCACAGCTCATCCAGGATTACTGAGGTACTTCTTTGTTGTCACTATCTGTCACGCATTTCCACAGAGCTGGGGTTCCTGTCCAACTCTCTGGCAAGCCACATGCCCTGGCCTGCTCAGAGGCTCATGTGCAAACCTGTTTATAGGCTGTTTTTAGCTTTGTGCTCTTATTACCAAAGAAGAATTTCATCAGTGACTTTTAAAAAGCTGAATCTGATCACAGACCCATTAGTTCTGGTTCTTATCCCATAATCTCTTTAATTGAGTGGCTTCCATCACCACATACCTGTATCCTGCCCAAGAACCACCACAAGTTCTTCTCCTTAACACAGGTGGAGCAAAAAGATGATCATCAAAAAAATGCCCCGAAGGGCATCCCATCAGAGGAGACTTGGGTTTGGTCTTCAGAGCAGTGCATCACCCAGTGCTACCTGACTCTCCTGCCATGGGCAGGTGCTGTGCACCTCCTCCACCCCCAGCCCTGGCTGCCATCACTTTCCCCATTTTTTTGCAGTTTTCATGAAAAACACTGGAGCAAGAGCAATCCCTTTGTCTGCATGGACATAGTGTGGATATGGAGTACCTCTGCTATTATAAGGGTCTGGAGGGACAGGACAAGGAGGAATGGCTTCCCACTGGCAGAGGGCAGGGATAGATGGGATATTAGGAAGGAATTCCTGGCTGGGAGGGAGATGAGGCACTGGCACAAGTTGCTCAGAGGAGCTGGAGCTGCTCCATCCCTTGAAGTGTTCTAGGCCAGGTTGGATGGGGCTTGGAGCAACCTGGGCTGGTGGGAGGTGTCCCTGCCCATGGCAGGGGTGGGACGGGATCAGCTTTAAGGGGCCTT
>NW_008691894.1:70681-76751 GCF_000695815.1 Acanthisitta chloris
TTCCATGATTCTATGAATACAAGCTTTTGGTGTTTTCTAGGGAAGAAGGTGGCTTCTCTCCCATGTCTGAAGGGCAGAAATGGGGATGCTCTTGTTGCACTGCTGCCTCCCAGCTGGGCTGAACTTCTCAGGCTGTGTTTTTAATGATAGGGAAATGGAACCCAAGGCACTTCACTTGTCCCCTGGCAGTGTCTGCACAACAGGGAAACCCCAGGACAGAGAAATCTGGTGGTTAGGCTGGATGCTCCCACAGTGAAGACATTTTGCTCTGACCCCACACACCCCCCGGGCCAGGCTGTCTCCTCCACCCCCTGCGCGGGAGCAGCTCCATCACCCCCGGAGCAGGCGGAAAAGCTTTCCAGCCACTTCAGCGATGACTTAAAGGGATAAAAGTGCCAACTGAGAAGCCTGAAAACAAAACTCGAATAATTTTGAAAGATAACACTTGCTTTTAGTCTTTGTAATACAAGTCGGTCGGGGAATGGGATGGGAATTGAATCCGTAGGAGTCCTGGGAACGCAGCAGCGGGCGCAGGGTGGGCGGCGAGGAGCAGCAGGGAGGGAGCAATCTGGTCCATCTTGAGCGCAGTTACGGGACCCCCACGTGAGGCCCCGCTGGAAGAGAGGGGCAGCACATGCCCCAGAACTGTGGAAATGGCGGATGAAAGCAAAAATGTCAGGCTTTGAAAGGAGCCAGGGAAAAGGAGGCATTCTGTGTGGTAACCAGGATTTTATTGTTTCCTGATCCCTGCTCTCGGTCCCACAGCTGGGGGGATAGAGAGGAATGAAAACAAACAGCGTTCCATGAATGAGGAGTTCAAACAGCTCAGCGGGGCTGGGGGGAACAGACCTGTTCAGGGGGGCCGGAGCGGCGCTGGGCTCCGCAGCCAGGCAGCACAAGGGGGTTTGGGGGGTCCCCAGAGAAAGCCAAACAATAATGAGCCATAGGGAGGGAATCCTCTGGATGTTAACTGCCATGGAAAAGGCAGGAGCTGCCATACTGATCACATCTCGGTACCAAGAAAAGGATTTGGTTGCTTGGTGGGAACTGCTGGAAAACATGGATTCTTCTAAATCTGACCAGTGGAAAAGCCAAGTGGTACTTTCTCTTCTTCCTCTCACTTTTCTTTGTCATAATCCAGGGAGAATCATCCCCATTGCTCCTCTTGATAAGACACAGTGTGGAATTCTCTGGGGAGCAGACGTGGTGCAGGGACATGACTCTCCATGCCTCATGTGCAGGGAAGGGGCATGAAGGCAGGGCTGGGAATGTGGCCAGCGCCTCTGGCAGTTGGACCACACTTACCTCCCCAGGCAGCTCCCACCTTTCATGGGGACACAATTGGACCACACTCAGCTCCCATCTTCCATGGTGACATGGTTGGACAAGACTCACCTCCCCAGACAGCTCCCACCTTCCATGAGGACACAGGTGGACCACATTCACCCCCAAGGCAGCTTCCACCTTCCATGGGGACACAGTTTGACCACGCTCACCCACTGAGGCAGCTCCCACCTTCCATAGGGACACAGTTTGACCACACTCACTCTGCAGCAGTGGCCCTGAGGTTGCCCAGCACAGTTGCCCTGGAGCCACATGTTTATGCGTTGGAATTATAGCTGAAAAAGCGAATTGCAAAAAGAGCTGAGTAATGCCCAGCGGCTGCCAGAGCAGCAGTGGGAATATGCTCAGCCTCGGTGCCTCCCAGCCTGGCAGAAGGATGTGCCGAGTCCTGCCCAGCAGCTGGAGGCTGTGCCTGGCTGGGAAGCAGATTTAACTCAGCACTAATGACAGTAGCTGTCACAGCCCCATGAGGCACCACGGGGGGTTCACAGCCCCCAGCCCCCTGCACAGCTCTGACCTGCAGCAGGGGCTGGAGCCACCATCTATCTCCCCAAGCAAACCAGCCCTTAATTAACACCGTGAATTAAAGCCTAAGGCCTCTCCATGTGTAGCCATGGGCCCCTCTGTTCCCCTTAGCCTGCCCCTCTGGCATGCTCAGCATCCCCACAGGATTGCCTGGCTCCCAGCCCACACTTTTCTTTTTAATCTAATTAATTTTCTGCTTTTGGACAATTAAATGTGAACTTTTTGGTGGGATGGACTGTCTAATGATCCTGCGATTACATACCTGAGTTAGGTGGTGAGGTGACATGAGGTGAGGTGAGGTGAACATCCCTGGGATGGACAGTGAGGTGTGGTGAGCATCCATCCCTGTGTTGGGCAATGAGATGAACATCCCTGGGTTAGCCCATGAGCATCCCTGGGCTGGCATCACTGAGAAGCTTGGTGTTGGTGGGGATCCAAACCAGAGCACAGAATCCCGGAATCATTCAGGTAGGAAAAGCCCTTCAAGACCATCAAGTCCAACCTGTGACCCATCACCACCTTGTCAACTGGACCAGAGCACTGAGTGCCACATCCGGCCATTCCCTGAACACCTCCAGGGATGATGACAGGAAGGACAGTGAGGTGAGGTGAGCATACCTGGGTTGGTTGATGAGGTGAGGTGAGCATCCCTTGGTTGAATCATGAGCATCCCTGGGATGGACAGTGAGGTGTGGTGAGCATCCATCCCTGTGTTGGGCAATGAGATGAACATCCCTGGGTTAGCCCATGAGCATCCCTGGGCTGGCATCACTGAGAAGCTTGGTGTTGGTGGGGATCCAAACCAGAGCACAGAATCCCGGAATCATTCAGGTAGGAAAAGCCCTTCAAGACCATCAAGTCCAACCTGTGACCCATCACCACCTTGTCAACTGGACCAGAGCACTGAGTGCCACATCCGGCCATTCCCTGAACACCTCCAGGGATGATGACTGCACCACCTCCCTGGACAGCCCCTTCCAATGTCTGACAGCCCTTTCCATGAAGAATCCCTTCTGGAAAAGCAGCCATGGTTCACAGGCTGCTGTTTGTATTGCAGTACATTTCCCCACGCACGCCCCACCACCCTTTCTGTTTATATACACAGGTGTGTGTCCAGAGGTGGATGTTGGGGTGTCACAGCACATCCACCTGTGCCCATCACTTTTCTCATCCCATGTGATCAGACAGGACTGGAGGTCCTTGTCCGAGCGAGCCGGATGCCACCCCACTCCGGGGGGACTAGGGGGTCTGGGGGAGCAGGCGTCCTGCCTCTCTCCTCCCGTTGCCATGGAACCATCCCTGCTTTAGGTTTTAGCCAGGGGATTTTATTAATGCCTCAGAAAGGTTATTAGCCTTCCCAACTAATGAGCCTTTCATGTATTCCGTGGCGTGCTCGCTCCGGGAGCAGGGCGCGGGCAGCGGGAGGCCTGCTGGAGCCGAGAGCCGTGGCTGATGTGCCACGGAGGACAGGGAAATTCAATTTCCCCACACAATCGGGTTAGCAGCTCCGAGTGGAGGGGGCTCAGAGTTAGGGGCCTTATTTTCTGGTTTAAATATTTCCCTCACAGAGTGTTTGCAGGGAGGGGGTTGGATTATTTTTAGCACAGGCTTCGATCGAGCTGGAATTATTCAGGCAGCAGCAGCAGCAGCAGTTTCATGTGCAGCACTGGAAGGGTTTCTCCTCCTTCCCTGGTTAATGTAAATAATTTTGTAATTACTAGTGAAAAAGAAAAATGGCAAATGGCAATAGGGACCCAAATCCTGGAGAAATGCCTTGCAGGAAATTACAGCCCTGTGACTACAGTTGTGATGTTCAATGCAGGAAGGGCTGTGGAGCAGGGATGGGGATGGGGATCTGGGAAAATGGGATTTGGTACCTGCAGGCTATGGCAGTGCCCTTGTGTCGTTGTGCTTCCAGCACCCACCTGATCCTCTGAGAGCTGTAAGGACAAGACCCAACGGTCCTGCACCAAACCTGCCGAACTGCATTCCAGTTTTATCACAGGTTAAAGTAATTCAAGTAAATGTGTATTGGGGAAAAGCAGCCAAGGGGGAGCATCCCCTGAGAGCAGACGACTCCAGAGCAAACTCCTGTTCCCTCCCGTGGAGCTGGAGCAGCGTAGGCTGGATGAGCCTCATGCAAAGTAGGTTTAAATGTGGTTGGAGAAGTTTTCTCCAAAATCAGTTGTCAAGGGTTTTCTGTTAAAATAGAAAGAGGTGTAAATTGAAATTCTCTGTAGTTCATTATTTCTGTCCTGAATTAATTACTGTTCAGCCTTCCTGTGAGGGACTTGGGTTTGCTCTTGGCATCAGGCAGGATATTGCTGGGGCTTTAAAGATGGGGAAGAGAATCAAAATTGAGGAATTTCCCAATTTAAATGGCTCCATGGTTTTGTGAAAAATTGCAGGAATATTCGAGAGAAAAGCTGTGGCTGTCCCATCCCTGCAAGTGTTCCAGGCCAGGTTGGATGGGGCTTGGACAACCTGGGCTAGTGGGAGGTGTCCCTCCCATGGCAGGGGGTGGGATGGCTTTAAGGTCCTTCCAACCCAAACCATTCTGAGAGTTGATGAATTCCCAAGGAGATCAGTGAGGAGGCTCGTCTTGGGTGAACCATTGGCTCACCCAGAAGGGCTGAAGGACCAGAGTGGTTTACCTGGAGCAAAGAGGACCGAGAGCAGGTTTAGAAGGCTTTGGGCACAGAACAGACCTGTACACAGAGGAGGGAAGAGCTGCTGTCCTTGCTGCACAGGGCTGGGCTGTGCCACAAGCCCCACATGCTGAAAATGTCACTTCAGAGCTTAGGACACACTGACTGAAGAGGTTTTTCACAGCATGTCGAATAAACATCTGCCAGGAGGGGATTAGGAAGAGTGGACCCAGCTGGGGTGAATGAGGTGTTTTCTTACAGCTGCGTTTTCCAGTGATGCTGTTTATTCCTGTGTCAGCAAATAACGTCCTTTCCCCACCTCACCCTGTGACCAGCAGCTTCCACAGCTCTGCTGCAGGAAAAATACCTGAAATCACAGCAAACACAAGATTTGGTTACTTCAGTGGCAAGAGTTGTGAGGTCTTCTGCAGCTTCCCCATGTGTTGGTTGTACAACAGTCTAATCATAGAGCCAGTGAATCCTGGAATGGTTTGGGTGGGAAGGACATTAAAGCTCATCCCATTCCACCCCCTGCCATGGGCGGGAACACCTTCCACCAGCCCAGGTTGCTCCAAGCCCCATCCAGTCTGGCCTGGCACACTTCCAGGGATGGAGCAGCCACAGCTGCTCTGGGCAACCTGTGCCAGTGCCTCACCACCTCACGGAGGTCGATATTTTTCCCTAACAGAATGCCCAAGGGCTGAGCAAGAAGAGCTGCAGAGAAAGCCAAGGGCAGTGTTGGGTATGGAGGGCTCAGCTCAGTGTCTTCCACAGCCCTTGGCGTGGCAAGAACATCTGGGCCAGAAGATGCTGCTTTTTTTTTTCCTCCCAGGAAAGCCCCTACAGCATGGAGAAGAGCTCACAGAGAACAATCACAGGGAATATGATAGAAGCTCCTCAGCTGCAGCCCCACACACTTGATGTGAGGCAGCCAGGCTGAGGGGCCACTCCATCCTTCCTGAGGAAAGTATGGAAAAGGGGAATTAGGCATTGAATGTGTGATATGCAGTTGAGAAACGCATTGCATTTCCCGTCCTGAGGAAGACCTCTGCTTTCCTTGGATGCCGTTTGATATCCACTGCCTTGCTGTCTCCTGCAGGGAGGACACAGGACCACAAAGGAGAGTCGCAGACTATGTGTTCATGTTCTCTTTTTTGGTGCATTTCTGCTGTATTTTCTGAAGTATTTGGGGCATGAGGAGATGCTTGCTTGTCTAAATCACTTATCTGAAACCTGCTGGCTCTTGGGTTTATGTGTGTGCAAAATCCCTTTTAGTTTAATCTAGTCACAGGAATAAGCTACATAATAAAATGGAACAGTGAAGCTGTGGCTGCTCCATCCCTGCAAGTGTTCTAGGGCAGGTTGGATGGGGCTTGGAGCAATCTAGGCTAGTGGAAGGTGTCCCGCCCTGCCCATGGAAGGGGTGGGACTGATGATCTTTAAGGTCCCTCCCAACCCAAACCATTCCATGATGATTCTGTGATAAAATCAATGTATATTTATTACAAAACAAGATTCCTGAGTTTCTCATATCCATAGATCACAGCGGTTCA
>NW_008691894.1:76777-83358 GCF_000695815.1 Acanthisitta chloris
AGTAGATGGACTCAGTCATTGAACTCAATGATCCTCAACGTCTTCTTCCAACATAAATGATTCCATGATTCCAAGCAGGACTGCTGCTGGCACTAGATCAAGTTAGTTCTGGCTTCATGTAGGCAAGCTCTGAAAACCTCTAAGGATAGAGATCCTGAACCTCTCTGGGGACCTCCCCATGAGGGACCTTTTCCCTGACATCCATGTCCCACAAAAGCATGTGGTCAGGGTGACACAGGAGGTGGTTGTGTTTAGCCTGGAGAAGTGGAGGCAAAAGGGAAATCAATCTGTAATCATCTGTCTACCCCCGACCGAGGGGAAAGCAGAGCCAGAGCATTTCCAGGGGTGCGTGGTCACACAGTTGCTGGGGCATTCTGGCTGGATTTGGGAAGGAAATTCCCATGAAAGTGGTTAAATTCCAGATGCCCAGAGGGGTGGTGGGGCCTCCTTTTGGGGGCACTTTCAAAGCTGAATAAGACCCTGAGCAGCACATTGCACTACTTTGCTCCAGTGAGGCCGTTGGTCTGGACACCCTCTGAGGCTCCTTCCAACCAGAATTCTTCCAGGCTTGTTTCATCCCATTCTCCTTTCAGACTCCTCTGTCATGGTGGTTGTGGAAAATTTGACAGCAGTTCCCCAGAGAGGTGGGAGACCTCCCGCTAAACTGCTGGGGTGAGGGAGGTGATGGTGAAACAGCGTCTTGTAGAGCTGCTAAAAGCTCTTACGGGCACTGTTTCCCACACCTCCTGCAGATTCATGCACAGGCCACAGCTCAGCCTCTTTTCTTTGGGAAATCTGATGGGTGGTTTAGGTTAAACCTCAGGACTCTTGTATACAAGCCTTGATAAGCTGAGGCCAATAAATCGAAGTCAGCTCCCAAACATTTCAGGAGCCAGGTCAGAGGTTTCCTTCAGTGGTTTTTCTAAATTGAAATCCATCTTCTATGTCCTCCTCAGTGCAGTTTCCAGGAAGGACATGTAACAAGCCAGTAATTCCCAGGACTTTCTAAGGCTGCAGCTCTAACAGAGTCAGAGAGGAGTTTACAAACCTGTGCAGCTTTGCTTCTGATCTGTTTACAAAAGGCATCCCAGAGCTTCCCACCCTGTGAGCACCACAGCCATGGAGGAACAGAGCCGTGCATGGGTCCTTCTTGGAGTCATCTCCTTATCCAGCAAACAGAGACACTGACCCAATAGCCCCAGCTCAGGCTCAGGGCAGCAGTCCCCAAAACCCCAGGGATACCTCAGCTCCAGTGGTTATTGGACCTTGAAATGACCTCAAGCTGCACCAGGGGAGGTTTAAGTTGGATATTGGGAAAATTCCTTCCCCAAAAGGGCTGCGGGGGAGGCTGCCCAGGACAGTGGTGGAGTCACCATCCACGTAGGAATTTAAAAGCATGGAGTTCCTGCAGATACATTCGCAGCTTTCCTGGTTGTTTGGGATGGTTTTATTCCTCATACAGAACCACAGAGTCATCTGATCCCTCCCAGATGCAAACAGCATAATTCTGTCATTCCTTCTACCACTCCTGATACCTTCAGCCATTGGAGAAGGAAGGTTCAGGAGTGTTTCGTTGACCCCTCAGTGACACCTTCTCACTGAGCCTTGGGAGCTGTCTCTGAGGGTACCCATGAGTGACCTCAGGCTGTCCTGGTTGACTTCCCACATCTGCAGTGGCACAGCCACACACACTGTATCCTCCCACAGCTTCCTCTGCCCCAGCACCACGGTGGCTGCTGGTGCTGGCAGGAGCTCTGCTGCACCAGGTGTCTTTCTTGCTTTCTCAGTAGATCAAGTGCTTTCTAGGACTGGGCTGATTTCACTCTGTGTGGTGTGAGCCCAGCTGTGGCTCCTTGTCTCTGTATGTGTCACAGAGTGACAGACTGGTTTGGGTGAGAAGGGACCTCAAAGCTCATCTTGTTCCACCCCTTGCCATGGGCAGGGACACCTTGCACTAGACCAAGCTGTTCAGATTTCCATCATTGGCTTTTACCCCTGTCCTCAGGCATCTTCCTTCAGGTCACTCTCTCAGTTCCTTGTGGCAGGAGATGCCATTGGGGTCCCTCAGACAGCACACTGGTGGGAGCTGTGGGCTGAAGGGTGGCACAAATGATGTCAGCAGTGAGGAAACGCCAGCTCAGAGGTTCTGATTTCTGCTGTCTGTGTGTGTGTGTGCCACAGTCAGAGGTCAGGCACTGCTTTTCCACAGCACTCAGCATTCGGTGCAAAGAGAAAGCACACAGACATGTTGTGACTACACGTGCTGTATAAAGTACAAGAGGAGAGATCAGTGTAAAAGAGATTCCTCTCCTCTTCTCTCCTCTTTTCAGAGAAAAGGTCTCCCTTGAGCCTCCTTTTCTCCAGGCTGAGCCCCCACAGCTCCCTCAGCTGCTCCTGCTGCTCCAGCCCATTCTCCAGCTCCGTTCCCTTCCCTGGACATGCTCCAGCCCCTCAATGTCCTTCTTGCCATGAGGTGCCCAGAAGTGCCCCCAGTACTGGAGGTGCCTCAGCAGTGCCAGCACAGGGGACAGGCACTGTCCTGCCCACACCAGTGCTGCTACAAGCCAGGGGTAATTGGTCTTCTTGGTCAGTGCAGTTCAGCTCTGGTGCTTCCCTCCTGCCTCGCCTGATGGGTTTCCTTGGGGGCCTGGGAAAGCCCCGTGTGCTCAGTCTGGGTCAGGCTCTACAACAGGCAGGAAGGAGCTATCACCCCCAAAGATCCTCAGTTCTCCTTTCAGCCCCCACAGCCTGGGGAGGCTCGTGCAAGTCTCCTGTCCCATCCTGGACCTCTTCAGGTGCTGTCTCTGCTTATGAAACATGTGACCGTTTGTGGGAACCATGGTCTTGGAGAGATCTCCCAAGGCATTATCCATAAGGAAATTAGATTATTTCCTTCCTCCCAGAGATGTAAACTTGGAGAGCTTTGTAGCAGTCCTTGCAAGTGCCACATGGACATGCAGGTATGGCTCAGACAACAGCATGTGGTGTTGGTCTCTTCTCCCACATAACAAGAGACAGGACAAGAGGAAACAGCATCAAGTTGCACCAGGGGAGGTTTAGGTTGGATAATAGGAACAATATGGGAACAGCAGTGGGAGCAATTTCTTCCTGGAAAGGGCTGTCCAGGCCTGGCACAGGCTGCCCAGGGCAGTGGTGGAATTGCCATCCCTGAAGGAATTTAAAAGCTGTGTAGATGTGGCACTTGGGGACATGGTGGTGACCTTGGCAGTGCTGGGGAATGGTTGAACTCAGTAGTCTCAGAGGCCTTTTCCAGCCTCAACAGTTCCATGATTCTACAATTTCAACCTGTGTTTTGGAAGATGGTGCATTAATGCAGAAGATGTAGAACTTCCTGTGCTTTGACCAGTGTCAGTGTTGGCCAGAAGCTGCTTGGTCCCATCTGCTGGGTCAGGAGTGAGAGGAGCTTCTAGAGCCAGCCGGTGGGGTCCCAGGCCACCAACTGGAGCTGGTGGTGTCCTGGCCTGGGAGCTGCTGCTGTGGTTCCAGCTGGCAGCCTGGGACAACACGTGTTTCTCATGAAGGTGATTTTCAAGTCTTCACTGAACCAACAACTTTCAGATCCTCCCCCCAGCCCCGAGTGCGCTGGGGTGCGTCGCGTGGCAGCATGAGCCTGCACGAGGAGAGAGACAGCAGGGAGCACAGCTCTGCACTGCCCCTGTCCCCCTCACGATGTGTCAATGGTGTGTGACCTCAGGAGCTATTCTCAGAATCACTGTGTTTTCCAGGAACCACGTCACGGTGCGGCTGAGGGACATTCCGGCCCCCCTGCTCCACTGGCTGTGGCATGCAAATCTGCACGGCCCAGCTGCTGCAGAGGGGTTAAAGAAATTATTGAAATATAAAATTCAAGTCTATGGGCACTTTCTCTAAGAATATACATGTAGCCAGCACCTCACAAGGAGGAATGACAGTGAAAAAGAGATTCACTCCTGCTCAGGGCTGAAGTCCCTGTGTGTGTGGAGGGTGTGTGGGCACGGCCAGCTCACCAGTGTGGGTGTTTCTGGGGATCAGGGTCTCTCCTTGGTCCAAGGAGAGAGCACATCTGGAGTGCCAGGACAAGAGGGAATGGCTTCCCACTGCCAGAGGGCTGGGATAGATGGCATATTGTGGAGAAATTCTTCCCTGTGAGAGTGCTTAGGCACTGGCACAGGTTGCCCGGAGAAGCTGTGGGTGCTCTGTCCCTGGGAGTGTTCCAGGCCAGGCTGGATGAGGCTTGGAGCAACTTGGGCTGTTGGAAGATGTCCGTGCCCGTGGCAGGTGGTGGGATGGGATCAGCTTTAAGGTCCTTCCAACCCAAACCAGTCTATGATTTGATGATCTGCAAAACCCACCATGGGCCAATGTGGGGACAATGTGAAGTGGATCACATTTGCCACATAGGGTAAAATCTGTCCCCTCACAGTTTAGGCAAATGTGTTTCAGGACAAGGAGTCAGCACTGACTCCATTAACTGTGCTCTCACCTTTGCACCTGAAAGGGCTGTCAGGCATTGGAAGGGCCTGACCAAGGAGGTGGTGCAGTCACCATCCCTGGAGGTGCTCAAGGAAAAACTGGATGGGGCACTCAGTGCTCTGGTCTAGTTTACAAGGTGGGGATGGGTAACAGGTTGGACTCAATGGTCTTGGAAAGCTTTTCCAATCTCAGTGATTCTGGGATTCTAAATAAAATCTCTTGGTGGCTTTTCTTTCCTCATACCTGGCACCATCCATAGGCCTCCAGTGGTTAACAGGAACATGTGCTGAAGTCCCAGGATGCAAGACATGACCTGGGGGATGAGCTTCAAAACAGAAAATATTCCAAACAGAAAATATTCCCATCCCTTCCTCTCTCTTCCTCCCTTCGAAAGGGAACCTCTGGTACCTTGGCCCTGACTCCAATGCAGGTGTTAACACTGGCTTTCCTCCTGGTTTTCCAACTTCAAGTCCTGTTTTCCTTCCCCTGTTCAGCTGCCAACACTCAGTCTGGGAGGAGGAGAAGGACAGAGCCAGTTTCTCCAAACCAAAGCCATGGGATGGGTGACAGCTGCTACTGTCCCCATGCCATGTCTCACAGGCTGCACTGGGACCATCAAGGCATGGGCACATTCTGCCACAAATTTATGCAAGTTCAGACCCTTCTTCCTCTTTCTGTGCATTTTCTGGTGGATTTTTAAGGTCTGATTTGATATTTCAGTGCAGGGAAGCAAAGCTGCTGGTGTGACATAAGCATTTTCGGGTGATTTTTCCTTGGAAAGATGCCACTTCCCTCCTGCAGCCCCTCCCGTCTCAAGGACACGTTACTCACGTCCTTCAATCCCAATTATTAATCCAGTTTCCAAAGGACAATTTTCCACTCGACTGGGTTTTCATGTTAATACACAGCTCAACTTGGGGCTGGCAGGGAGAGGGGGATGAGCTGGAGCTGTGGGCATTCTGAGCAGATCCCACTCCTCAGAGCTCTCACGGGACTGGCGTGCAGGGTGCTGGTGGTGTCACCATAGCACGTGCTGGCAGTGTCACCACTGAGCAGGGTGTTGGCAGTGTCACCACTGCGCAGGGTGCTGATGGTGTCACCTTGGGCAGAGTGCTGGTAGTGTCACCACTGCACAGGGTGCTGGTGGTGCCACCGCAGCATCCCTACTGCACCACCATGTTTCCCTGGTAACTGCTGCACATCACAGGGAGAAAATGATAAAGAGGCTTAAAAAAGGCTACAAACCAAAGGCACAAACCTCCAGGTGCTGGGAGACTCCATGCCCTCAGTCCCTAATTACAGAGGAGCAGGTGTCCTTAATTGGTGGCAGCGTGGGGACCACACTTAAGTACAGTCACTGGTCACAACCCACCCCGGCAGCACAGCCAGGGATGGTGGGAGAGCTGGGGGGGATCACCTGGAGAAGAGATAAGGCTGAAGAGACATCTTTGAGCCCCTTCCAGTGCCTCAAGGGGCTCCAAGAGAGCTGCAGAGGGACTTGGGACAAGGGCCTGGAGGGACAGAACACAGGAAATGGCTTCCCACTGCCAGAGGGCAGGGAGAGATGGGATACTGGGAAGGAATTGTTCCCTGTGAGGGTGGTGAGGCACTGGCACAGGTTGCCCAGAGCAGCTGTGGCTTCTCCATCCCTTGGAGTGTTCCAGCCCAGGCTGGATGGGGCTTGGTGCAACCTGGGCTGGTGGGAGGTGTCCCTGCCCATGGCAGGGGGTAGAAGTGAATGAGCTTTAAGGTCTCTTCCCAGTCAACCTTTTCTGGGATTCTGTGATTCTGCAAAGGTCCTTCAATGACCAGCGAGGTCGTCGCTCAGTGGATACCTCCTTGCTCTCTCCCACAGGCACCACACCTCAAGGACATACCAGAGCTCATTGTTTTGGAAGCACGGAACCAGTAACCCCATGTTAGTCCTCTCCTGTACTTCCCTCTTCCTCTTACGTCCATCATTCCCTTTCCTTTGCCTGCCCATCACACTTGTGTCCCACCCTCAGGCTGAGCTTCAAGGCTTCATGGAAACTTCTTTGTAGCCAGTGGGAGCTTTGCCTGAGGGAATATTGCACAAGTTTCCCCTGAGTCTTCAATGATTCTGTCTT
>NW_008691894.1:83407-83710 GCF_000695815.1 Acanthisitta chloris
GGGCTGTCCCTTGCCATTGAGCACTGGGCACAGCACTAGCACCCACAGTGCAAAGCTGCTCTTGGGGCTTTTGTCTGGCACAGCAGAGATGGGGTGGGTTGGCCTGGAAAAAAAATATAAAATAAAATCTAAAAAAATCACTGGTTTAGTGATAAGTAAAAATATGTACAACTATAAAGATACATAAATTATAGAAATATATAAAATAAGAAAGAAATAGGTAAAATAGAGAAGAATACATAAAGTATATGCATAAGTAATATACAAAAATGCATAAAACATGTGGCTAGCCGGTCAAAAGAG
>NW_008691895.1:0-1936 GCF_000695815.1 Acanthisitta chloris
TGGATGTGGATATAACGCTAGAGAGACTGAGTTATTAAATGTTCAGAACTATGCAAACCAGCTCCACTGCCTGTGCTCTGTGTGCTGTGGGTACCCTGGCCAGGGTGGCAGCCTGGCCCCAGGGGCCATGGGCCCCAGGGACACCTGGATCTGCCCCTCAGCCACAGGAGTGGGCAGAGCCCCCCAAGAGGTAAAGAGCCCTCCAGCGGCTGCCCAGCTGCAGGTATGAACCAGTGCTGGGCAGGGGACACAGTGGGGACTTGGTACCCAGGCAGGGACCATCCCTCACCTGAGCAAGGGGAAGCAGCTGCTTATCAGGACCTGCAGTGCGGTCATCTAATTTGGGAACTGGCTGTGCTGGGTGGAGGGAGGGCAGTGGGGCCAAAAGCCTGAGGAACTTGTACACCTCTCCCACAGCCTTGGGGCTGAGCCCATCTGCTGCAGCCTGGGGACTGGCTGCAGTGCAGCCAGAGCATGATGCCCCTGGCCCAGGGGTGGCCAAGCTGGACCTGAGACCTGGGACCCACTCATGTGGCTAAGCTGCAGACATAGCCTACCCAAGCCCCACTGAGTCCCCAACCAGGCCCTGGAACCCGGGAGGGTTTGTTGGGGCTGTGCTTCTTTGCAGAGGCAGCTCCTCTCTGCAGAGCACCTCAGCCTCACTGTGCCCGTGGCCACGGTGGCTTCCTGTGGTCAGGAGTGAGTTCCCCACGGTGTGCTGGGGCTGCAGCGCTCTCTTCCTCTTCTCACGCAGCTGGGCTGGGGACACACACGGTCAGGGCTTCCAGGGAATGGAGCTGCTCTACTTGTGGTCATGCGCGGAGCTGTGCAACCCTATCTGCTTGGTGCCCTGGCAGCAGCCTGGCACAGGCAGGGAGGAGGCCCGTGCTGGCCAGGGAGATATGCTGGGATGAGTGAAGCAGCACAGTGGTAGCCCATGCTGTGGCATGCTGTGCCATGCTGTGAAACCACTCTGTCGCATGAGCGCCCTGCATTGCTCAGCTGTGGAAAAGTGAGTCAGCAAAGCTCCCACCCAACGTGCTTTTTCCCCAACTTCCTCTAAAAGTGCAATTGGCCTGCTGTGTCCTACAGGTAACCATGATACCCCTCTGGGGCTGAGGCCTCCACCCCAGGCACACCCAGGTGGTGGCCAGACTGAGCTGAGTGGAGGTGACCTGGGCTGTGCCAGCAGTGGGGACATGTGTGGTGGCACTGGGAAGTGGCAGTGGCAGTTGCCCCTGTGATGCAGCTGCCAGGGCTGAGCAATTCCACTCTGGCAAAGTGAAGCCCTTTGAGGGGGAAGTGCCTGGGGCTGCTGCAGAGAGTGGGGTCCAGGACAGGAAAGTGTGGACTGGCAGTGAAGGATGGGCCATTGCGCTGTGGGTGCTCTGTCCTGTGGCCTATCATGGTCACAAGGGCCAGGCTTGGAGGTGGGGATGGGTCACTTTTCAGTGAGGCTGCATAGAGCTCTGGGGATGCCCCAGGTCCTGCAGCCTCTTGGGGATGCCGGGGCATCAGTGTGGCTGGGGATAAGGCAGGACCTGGCACAGCTGAGGGAGCTTTGTTGGGTGGAACCCCCATGGACTGGGGCTGAGTGGAGGCTCCAGAGGGGCAGCAGAGCCCTGGGTACCCAGAGCTGGACCCTGATGGTGACAGGCCCCGATGGGAGGCAACCAGGAGGGCAGTGGGGCTGGGAGCTGCTCAGCTGCAGCAGAGCCATGTGCCGATGTCAGCTGCGGGCGTGGGGACTGGCAGGGAGGGGAGGAAGCACAGGAAATCTCGCAATGGTTGTATGGTCAGCACTGGGTTTCCTGTTCCTCCCCAGGCGCTGGTGCTGCACTGGGTCCAGACCACGCCAGCCCCAGCCCCAGGAGGACACCAGCAGCAGCCCCACAGCAGAGACCTGGCAGCAGACACAGGTTGGAGGGGCTGTGCT
>NW_008691896.1:0-28884 GCF_000695815.1 Acanthisitta chloris
CCAATTGTCCTGAGGACAACCTGTCCTGGTGCTAAAAGCTGAGGCAAAGGATGTGTTAAGTACCTCAGCCTTTTCCTCATCCTGGGTCACTGTTCCCTCCCATATCCAATAAGGAATGAAGGTTTTCCTTGCCCTTCCTTTTGCTGTTGATGTATTTATAGAAACAGTTTTTGCTACCCCTGACAGAAGTGTCCAGTTTAATTCAAATTGTGCCTTTGTCTCTCTAATTTTCTTCCTACACACCTAACTATATTCCTGAACTCTTCTTGAGTAGCCTGCCCTTTTTTCCAGAGTTGGTAAACTCTTTTTTTCCATAATTTCCTGCAAAGGAAAATAAAAAATAAGGAAAGAAGGGAGTCACCTAATACAATTATCTTTCTTTTTTTTCTTTGTAGCTGTAGTTGTAATGAGTCTAGAAGATGGGGGGCAAGCTGGAGATCCTCCAGATGGATCTTCCTTTTGACTGTCCTCTGCCTGACTCTCTGGATCTAGAGCCTCATACCTGTTCTTTAAGGGCAGCTGGGGAGGTGGTGGGAGTTTCTTTTACCTCTTCCATCAGGCACTTGTTTCCATTCCCCTCCCATCTACTTGGTTTGCTCCCTCTGCCTGAGGGCAGGAGGACAGCACTTCACCCTCTCCTACTGAACTTCTCTTGTCTATTCCCATTTCAGTGTCCCTAATGCTTCTTAACCTCTCTGCTTCTTCCTTGAGCTCTGCCATCAGGCACAGCAAATCATTCACCTGCTCACACCGTACACAGGTGTGACTCACACTGCCCTCTGAAGCTAACACCAGACCAAGGCTCTCTATGCAGCAGTGACCTGAACAACTGCATCCTTCACAGAGGGTTCTGTCTGGATTAGAACATTCCTCCTTGTAGAAGCAGCCACAGTTTTCACTCACTTAGATACCATTGCTGGGTTTAGTTGAGCTGTGGAAAAAAAAAGAAAAAAGCAAAAACAAAAGAAAAAAGAAAGCAGGGTGTCTGTGCCCTTCCTGCTCGCCCTGCCTGCTTGAACTGCTGTGCTGACTGGCCTCACTGACATGCCCCACTCCTGTCCACAGTATTCCAGGTGGCTTACACTCCCTGGCATGTTTTAAATCTCCCATCAAGGAGCATGGTCCCACCCCCAGTCAGCTGTGTAAGCCTCCCTCAGGCAGCCTATCTCAGCTCCAAATAGCTCCAATGATCTTAAAGGTCTTTCGCAACCTAAATGACTCTATAATTATAGAAAGGAGATTTCCATGGTTTTATTCATTCTCTTTAGGGAAGATAGAGAAGATAGGATGGAGGGGTTACAGTCTAGGCAAAGGAGTGGTTTGAATGTGTGCAAGCATGTAGTCAGCTGAGAGCTTATGGCCAAGGATCAAAAAGTAGATGAAAACAGTAAACACCATGGTAGGTGTTATGGATCAAGAAGAACTAGACAAAACCCTGTTACAACTGGAGGAAGCCTCATCATTGCATGCATTGGTACAAATCAGAGACTTTGACCACAGTGCTAATGTTTGGAAGGGCAACATGATGACAAGATTCAGATTTCTGGACTATGTTGTTGACCCAGGGGATCAATAAACCAACTCTCTTCTGTTTGCTACTTATGAATTAGGAAGAACCAGTCAGAACTGTGAAGGCTGAATGCAACACTGGCAGAAGAAACTTTGAGACTGAAGTTTGAAACCCTGATAGAAGCAAGCAAGACTAATAGTAGAATTACAGCCCTGGAATTGAGGAGAACATATATTGGCTTGTTAAGAACCTGCTTGGCAGGATCCTGTAGGAGACTGCTCTGAAGGGCAAAGATGCCCAAGAGAACTACTTGATATTCAAACTGACCTCCTAAAGCCTGAGAACAGTCTGTTTCAACTTGCAGAGAGTTACGGTCATGGCAGAAGGCCAGCACTGATGAACAAGAAGCTCCTGAGTTAGCTCAAATAAAAAAAGGAAGTATGTAGAAGGTAGAAGGAGGGTTGAGCTATCAAGGCGGAATACAGAGATATTGCCTGAGCATGTAGGGTTGAAGTGAGGACAAAGCTCAGTTACAACTCACACAGGATGTGAAGGACAGTGAGTGTTTTTATAATCCACTATAGACAAAGGGAAAGGTAAAGAAAATACAGTGCCACTGTTCATTGGAGTCAGACACGCAATGACGAAATATCTTGAAAGCCTGATGTATTCAATGTGGAGTTTTTCTTCAATTTCTACTTGTAAATTTGTGCCTAAGGTTCTCGGGACTAGCAGTAGAATCTGTGAGAGTGAAGAGTTTGATCACAGTGGGGAAAGGCAAAGTTTGAAATTATTTGAAGAAATTTCACATAAAGAAGTATATAGGATCATATGGGATATATCTGAGTATGTTGATGTCAATTGCAAGTTCACTCTCAAATAACTTTGAAAGGTCATGGCAATCAGAGGACGTTCTTGATGGCTGCTTGTAAATCTCATGTCTGTCTTCAACAGAGGCAAAAAAAGATCCAGGGAACTGCAGATTGGTCATCTTCAACTGAGCCCCTAGAAAGACTATGAAATATATCCCTTGAGAAGCCAGAAGTATATAAATGAGGTATCTAAATGATAAGATAAATGACAAGCCACAATCTAGTACAATAATTACTATGGACAATGAGCATGATTTGAAAAGGACTGCAAAGGACAACTTGTGTCTAAACAACCTGATAGCTTTTAATAATGGCTAGTTGGTGAATAGAGGAAGAACACTGCATGTGGAAAACTGACTGTGAAGCTAGTTAATAGGGACAGTCTTCAGCTGGGACAAGGGCCAACTGTGACAGTGTCTTTATTAATAATATAGGTGACCAGACAGAATGCACTCCCTGCAAGTTAAAAATTAAGGGGAGCAGTAAATGTGATGGAGTTCAGGACCTCAGCAAGACAGAGTAATAAGCTGACTTCCTTCAGTTCAACAACACAAAATACCACTTCCTTCATCTAGAATGGAATAAACCCAAGTGACAGTTAAAGGCTGGACAATGACTAGCTGGAAAGCAGATTTGTAGGAGAGGACTTGGCAGTCAAATCTGAACTGGCTGTACACCCTTATGGCAAAGAAGGCCAACTGCACACTGGGCTGTTAGCAAGGTCAGCTAATGGCTCTTCCCCTCTATTCAGCACTTTTTAAGAGACTCCATCAAGAGTCCTGTGACCAGTTTTGAGCTCCACAGTACAAGCAAATGATAAAATCTAATGGAATTCTCACCTGACATTGGCAGCAACCCTATACTGAAATATACTGGATTCTGTAGAGTCCTGGTCTGGAATTTGAATTTTAAAAAATCAAATATATTTCATATTAACATCACCTAAATTTAGAATCCTAATATAAACAACCAAGCTATCCTGTTCTTCATAGAAACTCAATTAACTCACTGCTTACAAAAACAATTTTTCTTAATGGTTAACAGCTGCTGGAGACAATATTGATCTCCAGAATAGAGGATAGGTAAATTTGACTGTAATGGGTCTGACTCATTTTTCTTTCTTTATTCATCCGATTTGGCTTAGACATTGATGGTGGAACAGTTACTTACCATGGAAAATAGGTTTTTTTAGAACATAAACATATTGAAGAATATTAAACTTCAAAAAATTATATGGCAGCCTAAATAGATAAGTTATATTTACATCTGCAACTGCAGTAGCTACATCTACACAAGTCCCCTTAGAGAAGGCAGGAAATGAGTAGATAGGTTATTTTTCAGCCTTCCTTTATACATTATCACTCTGGTCAATGTTGAAACAGATGGTAAGAGCAATAAGAAATTTAAAACATTTTATTAATTTGAATAAAGACATAAAATGAATAAGTAAAGTGATGAAATACTTCCACTGATGAAGTAAAAATTCTTGACTAAGTATACTGACTAAAATGCTGATAATTTTTGACTGCACCTAGTCATCAACAGCTATCCATGTAAAACAGTGCAGAAGTTTAATGGAGAAGAGAAACTCACCAGCCAGTTTAATGAGCCTCACTTGTAACTTCATCCATAAATTATTAATTCCCATCTTAAAATGCTATTCCTTTGGAAATCAAGGCTGTACACACTTTTATCCAAACTTATGGAAGGAAGGACCCTGATTGTCTGGTGTTAGTATTATTTTTTATTTCTGTTCTAAGTTCAAAGATCTCATGCAGAGCAACAGTGCACAGAAACAGATTGGACAGCATATGAAAAATTTCTTCCAAGGAAAATCAGGCACAACTGTCAATCCTCTTTTAGAGTAACCAAAATGGTAATGATCTTTATGCCTGTTTATCTGTCTGTAGGTGATAAATTACTCTTCTGAACTTTTAAATCTTTCTAGGTCATTCACTCACAGGCCCTCAGATACAATGTCTGGGAGAGAACATCATATAATGTATTTTGCCTCACACATAGCATAAACAATATTATGTAACCAATTTATTTTATCATTGACTCTTCTAATATGTGTCTGGATAAAACACTTCTTTCTGAAAGGAACCAAACTGGCTTGAAAGCATCAAAAATTCCCCACTTTCTCTCATAGTTTACTACAATGACCAGTCACTATCCCTGCTAAAAAGGAATGCATTCTATCTCTCAATAAGTTTTGGGCATTGTAAGAATTCTGTCATGTCCTCTGCGTGCATCTGAGTTTCTCTCGCTGTCTCTGGGAAAAGCTTAATTAATATTGCAAAATTGTGAATGTCAAACTTTGATTTATAAATGATATTTAAAAGTCAGCATAATTGGCAACACCTTCCAGAGTGCCAGGTGGACCTTTGTCTGCATTATCTAGAAAAAACTTCAAAACACATGCTTCTATCACTAGTCTGAGGGGTTATCTATATTATTTTCAGCTGATATCTCTGTAGCCTACTTTGCATCTTCTAGGCTGCAAAATATGACACTATGCAAAGAATAGATTTTTCTGGTTTACTTACTATACTTTCAATATGCCACTCATCATGATCTGTACGAAAAAAAATTCTGACTGGAAGATGAAAACTCGCCTAAATTGCAATGATGATATTAAAATAAAGTTTGAGAGTTTTGCCACTACATGATACAGTGACACAGAGAAAGGAAGGTTCCACATTTTGATGGCCATGTTCCCTTTGGTAAGATTGTATCACTTCAGATCTACTTATCAGCCAGGGACGGGGTACTGAGAGGCATTTTCTTCTGCACCTGCAGAGAACTCAGCCAGCAGAATGGCTAGGACAAGATGAATTACAGTTCGCATTGCATGCAGTTTACATTGCTTCATAGGCAGTTCTTTTCTACTCAATGGTATGTGTTTGTTTTTAAATTCTCTTTGAAAGGCAAAGACCCACAAGTTTGATTTAGTTGAATTAATCCATTAGGAAATGACATCTTAGGGCTTAACTTTGAATCTGTAACATTTTACCTAATGTAGAAAAGCAAGTGCAAATTGACATCTCTACACTTTTATTGCCTTCATCTGCAGTAATAATAATCTCATGCTTTCTAAAAAGTATTTTTTTGTATTATTCCTAGTAACGTCATTCTCTTGGCTCATGGGTTCCCAAATAAATGTCACCTCTTGCTGAAACACCTGCTACTGAAAACATGTTCAAGCTGTTATACTGCTATTAGCCTGAAAACATGCTTATTGTAACAGACCCTGGTTTACCTTCTTCTTCTTCACAGAACTTTTTATTGAGAATCTTTGAAAACAAGAATCACATTGGTTTTAGCTGTCTGTAATTAGGTCTAGAGCTCTAGATTTACTGGATTACTTTAGCAGTGTATTAAAATGATCAAATAAAGTGCCAAAATAGAGACAGAAAAACTACTTTCTCCTTTTTGCCATAGGTAAAATTATAATATATTGATGACAGTGAAAAAACTTTTTTTTTTTGGGGGGGGGGGGGAAAAAAAGTATTGTTTCACACTGTTTCAAACAAAATAATAGTAAGTTCCTGCTTCATAAATGCTACCGCATAAAGTATCAGGATCAGCTTAGATCAAACTGTGTATTTAACTCATGAGATACACAGCATTAACAAATTGTTTTCTTGTTACTGGCTTTGAAAAGAAAATCACCGTAAGGAAAGCATTAAAAAAAATTAAAACCTGACCAAAGACCTAGATAACAAGTGAAAAAGGACACACAGGGAGTTCTACACCCATCTGCAGATATTCTATCATGAATAAAGATTTGAGCTTCATAAGCGTGTTAACATCTGCAAACTCTTCACTCAAATGTAGAAAAACTATGTCATTAGTAAAAATTAAATTCTGTTCTTTAATAGTAAATGTCATGAGTAAAACAGTAAGTAAATGAATAGCTAGCTGACAGCTCATTACAAATCACACAATGATATGGATATGAGGCAACAAAACTATAAACATGCCTATGTATGTGATTTATTTCCTTCTCCCCTCCTTCCTTCTCTCTGTATCTTCTTCCTGCCTTTCTTCATACTTTGTCCTCCATTTAAATAATAGAATCAGAATCAGCCGGATTGGAAGAGACCTCAAAAATCATCGAGTACAACTCTACCGTTGTTACTAGACCGTGGCACTAAGGGCCACATCCAGTCTCATCTTGAAAACCTCCAGGGATGGTGAATCCACCACCTCCCTGGGCAGCCCATTCCAATGCCTGATCACTTTCTCCGTAAAAAATTGCTTCCTAATATCCAATCTAAATCTCCCCTGGCAGAGCTTGAGTCTGTGCCCTCTTGTCCTACTGCAGTTGCCTGGGAGAAGAGACCAACCTCCACCTGACTACAACCTCCTTTCAGGTAGTTGTAGAGGGCAATAAGGTCTCCCCTGAGCCTCCTCTTCTCCAGGCTAAACAGCCCCAGCTCCCTCAGTCTCTCCTCATAGGTTTCTGATTTTTAAGCAATAATAATATACTTAATTACTTCAGTAAATCAGAGTATTTGCAAAGTCATATATTGCTATCACAAACACTAACATGCTTGATGTCAACTTTTGACAGATATAGACAATGAGTACATGATAGTAGGTGTGCCCTTGTCAGGGGCTGAGATAACAGAATCAGGAGTAAATACGTTTTGAATTTACAGAGATTTTGAATGATTATTGTCATGTTCCCATTCCCCCTCCAAACAAAAATCTTCTCAGAACACTATACGTGGGCAGAGTGCCCAAGGGACAGAAACCTTGCCAAAACATTTGCATTATTACTACTAAATTTCTAGGCTGTTTTTTTTTTTCCTATCTACTTTCCATCTAGATTACATGAGGAAATTATGGAAATGCAGAGAATTTTACTGATGCCCACAAAATATTTCAGTTTTTGGGAAAGGATTTTGCTTTGTCTTATCCAGTTACACTTAGTACCTGCTCAATGTTTTTAAGATTCTGGGCACATTCATCTTCTCCTGAAACTAGCTCATTTATTAACTCACTGACTTCAGTTCCAGATGCTAAAGCTAGATGGATTTAAACTATCTACTCAGTTCTGTTCCATGATCGATCTGTTCATCATTATAGTTGTTGGAAGTGAGGTTTGGAAGGTGAATTAGTACTTTGTTTATATGATTACTTTGTATAGAGTTCTGCCTAATAAGTGTCTAGTTTCTATACATATTTTAGGCAAAATGCAGAAATATTCACCTATCCCTAAGAGGCTTCCACACCCTCAATAACTTGTTTCCAAAAGCTATTACAATGACCACAAAAAGCTGAATTTTTTTAACAAATTCTAACAATAGTATTTCATATGCCCCATGTGTAATGCATTCTTGTGATTTGTTGTGTAGCCATACATTCACACACATAACTGCATGTATTTTTGAAAATGAGTTACTGAAGTTTGCTGACTTATTGTGCTTTCTGTGTTTAGCATTATCTGATTTGGTTTAGTAAGAAGGTTTGTGAAGGGAAGAAGTCCTAAATTCTAATGAAGAACTACACCGCTTTGCCCCAGAGGTGGCATGATTCAGCTTCATGCAATTTTATAGGGGGTTCTACTGATAATCTTCTTTCTGTCTTTGGGCTTTGGTGATTAATTCTTTTTATTCTTCAATGCATAAATTAAAAAAAAATCCCAAACAACCAAACTAATGGAATAAATGAATTTTTGTCCTATATTTGTGGAATGAGGTTCAAAATGACTTGTTTGAAAGGTATGGTGCTATATCAGGGAAGACGCTTTGAAAAAATCCATCTTTGCTCTGGTTACTCATTACCAACCAAATTTTTTCCTGAAATTTTTTCTTTAAAATATCTTATTTTTAAAACACAAATTAACAACCACATTGAAAAAAAAAGCTTACATGGTATTAAATTCTATGAAGAGTTGGTAGCTTTCTTCAAAAAATCAGAATGCCCTAAACAGTTATATCAGTTGAAAAGAGTCACTTCAAAACATGTCTATTTTTGTTTCAAAAATATTCTATGACTTTTCTTTTTCATCTAGGTGTTGTGCAGTGATTTACAAGAGTAGCACAGTATGTGACAATAGCAAGGGTTTGTTCTAAGTGCTACCTTTCTTAATCTTTTTAGCAGCCTTAAACAAGATTCTCCAAGTAGTGTCTGTGTAACCAAGAAAAAAAAACAAACCAAAAACCCAACCCAAAATAAAAGAACACTCGATAAATTTAAAGCTATTAACTCAAGCAAATACATTTACAAAGAACTGGAGCCAGTGAGTTGGCTCTTTTTATATGAGATGTCTGAATTATGTTGACAATCTAATAATGCGCCTGAGTAGCTAAAGGCTGATACAGGCCTGCAGGAGCCAGTAATGTTGCTGTAACATCTTATAACATTAAGGACATCATGGAGATAAATGAGGCTAATGTAGTCTGAAAATGAACATCTCCCTTGGCTTAAAAAATAAGTTAACTATAAAAATAAATATTGTGCATTTACCATTTATATCTAGAATCTTACGTGCAATCTATCCACATTGCTCTATACAAGTTACTGAGCTACATATTATAGCAAAATATTCCTGTTTCTTTTCAAAGCAAAAAAATACAATTAGTAGAGGCAGAAGGCACCATTTTCTCTTATTATCCAACCATAGCTATTACTTTAAGCAAAATCATAAAAGTGACGTTCTACGGCAGAAGTAATGAAGTGTGGGTGGAAAATCAGCTGAGTTGACATGCAAAATGAGACACTTCAGGACTGTCTCTGCTTGTAAATGAAATGTAGTCAAAATATTTCTCTATGTAGAATCTCAAAAAGGAACTGAAAAACTTATTTTATCCAATTTGGGGCTGTAACACTTATTAAAGTAGAACAATTATTATTAAGTATTGTCATTTCTTTCTCTACTTTTTTTCTTCTTCCTGGCTGTAAAGAGATTAATTCCAAGAAATTATTTGTTATAAATAACTCACACACTTATGATACAGCAATTTTTTAATTACTATTTCCAAGCAACAAATTATAACTTACAGCTTGTCAAGATTCTGGATAAATGTTGTTAGGAACAAGCTAATAAGGTAGAGATTATTTGCATTGTGTCATTTATCCCTTTAAATATAATACCGCATGCCACATGATTTATGTTTGTTTTCAGAATCTCACGCCAGCTATTATGCTTCATTAGCAAAAGTAACAGGAATGAAAAAGTAACTAAAGAAGTATAAAATATAGAAGAAGAACTTCATGATTTTCACCTGATCAGGTAAAACAATCCTGAACACATCATTACAGAACCACAGAAGTGTTGAGGGTATAAAGTATCTCCAGAGATCATCTAGTCAAAACACACTGCTCAGAATAAGGTAGGTCATCTACAGGAGGCTGACGAGGGCCATGTCCAGTAGGGTCATGAATATCTTTTAGGATGGATACTCCACAGCCTCTCTAGGTAACCAGGGAACCTGCTCCAGTGTTTGACCACCATCACAGTAAAATAATTTGCTTTTTTTTAATTATTAGGTTTAAGCAGAATTCCCTGTGTTTTTTGGTTCTGTCCATTGTTTCATATCATAAACTGGATACCAAAAAGAAGAATCTGGCCCCTTCTTTACCTCCTGTAAACTCTGGTGACAACATGTTTATTTTAATACTTATTTTGCTCATATTTTGGCAGTTACCAGGCCACAAAGATGGATCAGGAAAATGGAGAGATATAGTAGCTTAATTATTCAGATTAAAAATAAAGAATAATGAGAGTCATATACTGCCTGAAGAAAAGCAACCTCTCCTTTCCTTATTAGTTTTTTTACCCCTCAACATCTTTGGAAGTGTGAGGGGGTAAGGAAGAAAGAACCTGTTCCTTTAATCTTTTCCGTTAGTTCTTGTTGCATATCGTGTTGTTTTAATAGCTGTCCCTATGAAGGCAGGAGTTACCAAGCCTTGATCAACCAATGCAGCAAGTCAGCTTCCTACTATCTATCATTGCACCACAAATAATTTCCACTGGGTGCACTAATGCACAAATTATGTTGGAATTGCTTGTGTACATGTGTGTAATTACTTACACGTACAGGAGGAGAGTGAGTATGGTACTCAAGAGGTGCTTATATTTGCTGTTCTTGAAAAAAAAGTCCCCACAACAAAACCATTGGGCTGAAATGAAGGCTAAGAAAATAAATAATGAGATATCATGGAGAAGGTGGTTATTTCTGATGAAGCTGGTAGTTGGTTTACACATCATGTTATAGTGCTATCGAGTAAAACAAAGAGAAAGGGGGAAAAAAAAGGCATAACTCATATAGACTCATCAACAAAGACCAAAAGTGGCAAACCTGTATGAATCCTGTGACTATGATGGAGAAGTATAAATAGGCTATAATTTTAACTATTCAACTAGGGAGAAAGGAATTGCATACTGGATTACCAACGCGTCTCTAAAATCAACTGTTTTCCAGCAGCCTGAAGAAAAGAGATAAATGAAGAATATTCCATTGCATTTAAAAGGAGCAATGCAGTTTGCTTGCCTGGATAGAAGAGGGAAAAAAAAGTTTATCATATCCTTCTTCCATGCTCGAGTCAGTTGTTATATCCTTTTCCAGTACTGAGCTGTACAATGTAAAGATACTTGTTCATCACTTCTGTGGTGAAGTAATATGCCCAAATTCTAGGCTGTTCTAAGATATAAATTCATAGTAGATATTTATGTTACTATTTTCAAATGCACAACCTTGAATATTAGACCATTGAACTATCACTCCATCTTTTTTTATGTTTTAAATAATTCCTCTTTTAGCAATTGTCCTAAAATACATATTGCCAACTAAATTTGTTAGAACACACGTGTTTTATCCATCTGACTAAAACATTGGAAACACTCTTGTTTAAAAGATTGCTGTGAAAGTGTTTGGTCTCCTTCTGCCTCTTAGTTATTCCCTTTTCCTGCACATCCCTGAAACATCAGAGTTTCTTCTTTAATCATTTCCCCATCCTTTCTCTAACGCCGCTAAATTACAGCTTCTCCAATTTCACTTCCCTTGCTACACCATCTTTGAATTCACAAATTTGGAGAGTAAATTTTCCTCCTATCACATTCAGCACTGTTTTTATTAGTAGCATTTCTTCTGGAATATGTATCTTTAGAAGTTAAAGTCTACCATAATAAGGAGGGCTCTCAGGGCTATTAGTATTTCTCATAGTATTTCAGCTTTCTGTCACAAATAGGAGTTTATAGAATATTTCTTCAACTCTACTTTACTGTTCTTCCCTAAAGAGACTTAAAACTGCCTTCTGTTTTATTCATGCAAAGTGCTTGGGTTTTATTAATGCCTGAATGTCATAGAGTCCTAGTACTTGCACCAGCTTGGGGAACTACACCCATGGTTTTGTTTACTGAACAACTGAAGTAGTTCTCTGCTCCTCCACAGCTTGGGATTGCCTCCATCATCTCCCCTATTCTGAAATAACAGGTACAGAAACAGGAATATCTTGTATCCACAAAGATATTCCATGGGTACTTGGTGAGTACTGAGAGTTTTTTGGTGATGTTTTACCTGTGAGATCAGAAAAAATTTCTTAAGACTGAAGGTTTGCTTATTTTGCATTTGTCCATTTGTTTGGGGTTTTTTTTTTGTTTGTTTTGGGGGAGGTTATTTAAGGGAGTGTACTTTTTGTTATTTGGAGGGTGGTTTGTGTTTCTTTGTAAGATGAACAACCAAGCACCTAATTAAAAACACGTATATTATATACAGGTTTTCTTGCAAATTCCTTTGTACATTGGTAAAACTTGTATTATAGATTTCTTAACTGATAATTAGAACATGGACAGGTATGGATCCAGAGAGCTTATAATCTTCCTGTGTCAAAGTTACTTTCCCACAGCTCCACCCCAGGCTGGCAGTAAGCTTTCAGAAGCATCCAGATGTGAGGTGAGGGATTTATATGGACTTCTGAAGCCCAAAAACAGAAACATTGTAGACTTTCAGTTGTTCTCTGCAAGCAATAAAATGCTTTGATGAAGCAACAGCTCAGCTGGAAAAATTGCATTCTGTTGCTGTTCTGCACACTGAAACCAAGTCCTGGGATGTAACATGGCCAGTGTATCAATGAATACCGAAGCTCAGGGATTTCTGCCAATACATACCAGCTTAGAATCTCACCTAGAATGCAGTTATACCTGTTTGTCCATATAATGCCACATTTGGATCATGTTATCCTTCAAAAAATGTCTGCTTAATTTTTTCAATCTGCATGTACTTTTTTTCCTACAATCATTTGGTAAACACTATTGAGGTAAAAATTCTGAAGTCAGATGAACTGAATATATCTGTCTCACCGCAATTTGCATGCAGTTGATAAATGTTTCCAAACAATACTTATGCGTTAACACTAAAATAGGGTAGATAGAAGGCAAATTTATTCCCTTTTTAAAAGCCTAAATCATGCAGATGTGTTTGTTGGGGCAGCGTGTGGGCTGATGATGGAATTGCAGTGCTTTGGCCTTGTTCTGATTCTGCCTGCCTACAGAATCAACACTTTTGTTTAAGCTGTCCCTCTAAGAATGTACAGGAAGCTGAAGACTTCTTAATTTCTCCTATTTCCATAGCAGTAGCACTGTAAAATCCCCCACAAGTCAGTGCTATTGTGTTGCTAGAAGCAGCACAAGCCTCTGTGTAAGACTGATCTTTCTTCCATGCAGTTTGAAGGGAAGCTGAATGGCAACGCACAGAATGGCAGTGCTCATCTGTAAGTGGCAAAAGAAAGGTGAAGTGTGATTAAAGGAAACACGTTTAACAACAGACTCATTCAGCAAGACATCAGTGTTTTGCAGGCACTATGGCAGAGATAGCAAACTGGTTAATGCATTTTGTTTCCATCTGGTGTCTGAGCAGAGAGGTTTTCCTTGGGAACAATTTTTCAGTTTCTTCACTGATCACTTAGCTGAGATCCAGTCTGAACTGACAGCTCTCTTGTTAGCAGCCATCCCTGGAGGGACAAGCACGGCTGTTCTTTTCTTCAGTTTTTGGTGATGTCATTCTGATTGGAGGTAATGGAAAATATTCAGATTAGGACTTATATGGCAGAGCTAGGGCCTCCTTATTTAGCAGAAGCCATGAATGCAAACACTTCTGAGTATTTTTTATGATATTAAAGCTTTTTTTTAAAACAAAACAATCAACTTACTATCTTTTTTATTATTCTTCCATGCACTGTTCTGGCAGAGATGGTGAGAGACCCTTCTGGGAACAGAGAGGGAAATAGTTAATAATTGGTGGTTTACAAGGGAAAATGTAAGTAATCTCGGGGGGTGGGCAGGAGGTGAAAAGGGCAAGGTAAAGTCATAAATCTTCAAGACTTTGTAGCAGAGCTCCTTTGTACTGCTCCTATAATTTGCTACTCCTGTTGAGGTGCAACTGCAGGTAAAAGTTGCTTTTTGATCAGGTAATTGGGTTCAGAGAACACCCAGTCATGAACACACAATTATTTCTTGTGCTTTTGTCTGCCTACACCCCTTGAGAAAAGGCTTCTAGCTTAAATGTGCTTTTATATATGAACTCTGCATTTTGAATGCCCCCCTGGTGCTGATGTTGCTGCAGCTGCTGAAACTTCCTGACCACAGGCAAACAAGCAGCATTTCCTCTATGAGGGAGTGGGAGGTCTTTACAACTATGTAGATTAAAAAGAGGATGCAGATTACACTCAGAGAGGGTTCAAGCTGAGCAGAAGTGACTCAGTTCCTTTCACCCTGTGCTGATGCAGCAAAGACTGCTCCTTGACCCACACTGACTGCTCTTTGACACTCAGACCCTTGGAGATGCAGCTTTTATGAGGACCTGCAATTATTTTCTGGGGTCTGAAACAAGTATCCAAATATAGGCATCTAAAATAGCTGAGTTCATATACAGTCCTTCCATCTGCCATTAAGGTTATCCTTGATAAAAATACAGATATTTTCTTTCCTAGAAGCAGTGTTAAACCTTAAAAACCAGCAACGTCTTTCTCATTTTAGTTGTTTTTAAAACAAAACTGAGCAGTTCTACATTAATATTTTGAATGGTCAAAGTGCATTAGCCTAAACCAAGTTGATTTGGGGTTTTTGAGCTTTTTTTGCATTCTAATAGATGACATGATTTTATGAGTATTTGAGTGCACTATTTAAAAACTTTGCTAAAACACATATATTTACTGTTCATGTAAGACAGTTTTAAAAAAGAATCTTTGTGGTTTTCTGACAAAGTCACAACCTGGTGTAGAGGCAGGGGAGATTACTTGTAAAGTGACATTATCTGCATAATATATCTGTCCTTGGCTGAAATGTGTACTCATCAAATAATCCTTTTGGGCTAAATCTTTTCATTATGCTGGGAAAGTGTGTTCCAGGAATATCATAGAATCAACTGGGTTGGAAAAGACCTCAAAGATTATCAAGTCCAACCCTACTGTGGTTACTGGACCACAGCACAAAGTGCCACATCCAGACTCATCTTGAATACCTCCAGGGATGATGAATCCACCACCTCCCCAGGCAGTCCATTCCAACGCCAATATGTAAATGTAAAAGCAAGTAGGATAGCTTTTCCAGCATTTTTCTGGTGAGCATGGAGTAAATCCTCAGAGACTTGTGCAGGTTCTGCAAGTAAAGAGTTATATGATGAAATTTTACAGTATAAACTAACTTTGTCCCTCAGCCTATATCAAATGAAGGGTTAAGACATTACCAATGGCTCTCATACCACCCCCGCCAAGGAAGAGGGGCTGCCTCCAAAGCAGAGTTACTTCTTCTTGAAAAGGATAATGGGGTGGCATGTATACTTCCTTTTTTTTCTAGGGAGGACCAAATTGTTGCCACAAATTAAAGAACACAGAGTCAAAAACTATTCAAAAACTGCAAATATCTTACTTTTCAATTTACTATGAAAGCATCTTCTCTGAAAACTGTGTGTGACAGACAATAACTTGAATGATGGATTACTTTACTCAGAGGGTGGTGAAGCACTGGAGCAGATTTCCCAGAGAAGTTGTGGATGCCCTGTCGCGATGGAGAGACGGGACGCAGCTTGATGCAAGCAAGATGTCCGTTTATTGTTGTTTTCCACAAATACTTATAGTTTTCTTGGCTTAGCGGGTTCTCTGCCGATTGGCTTATTCTATACATTAGGTGTACACTAATCGGTTAACCTAGGGCACAACAATTTGTTACATGTCTTCTACCCCAGCAACATCCCAGCAACTTCCTAACTCGTGACTAGTGAGCCAGCACGCAGGCGCTTTCTGTTCAAGGTTCCCATCTCCACGCCTACTCCTCCTAAGGCCTTTGAGCAACAAGTCCTAACACATCCCCTGACTAGCCCAGACATGCTGGAGCCTTGCTGAGAGCAGCTCCCCACAATGCCCCATCCCTCAAAGTGTTCAAGGCCAGGTTAAATGGGGCCCTGAAAAACCTGACCTAGTGTGTGACATCTCTGCCCATGGCAGGGGGGTTGGAACTAGATGATCTTTAAGGTCCCTTTGAACCCAAGCCGTTCAGTGATTCTATGATTTCATGTAATCAAAAGAATATGGAGTAGAAAAAAACCCACACTCACTCCACAAACTTCTAGGCTGATACCATAAAAATTATGCAAGTAGTAGTAGATGATTAATTACCTCCTCACCATTATGCTTTAACACTCCCAGGTATAAATGGAATTTATTGGGTGACCTATGTTAAATAAGTGATCAGGTTGATCATTGATTTTCCCTTTTGCTTCAATTCTTTCATCATTCCTCTTCACCTCTGAATCTCTATATTGAAGAAGACTTCTATATTCATTTCCGTGGTGAAAAAAAATCCTTTTCTGTTTGCTTTTTACTCAAAATTTAGTTTCCAATTGAGAAAATAATGGATGGAGAAAGGTTTGCCATCTTTATGCTGTAGCTGCTATTTAATTGCTCAATTTCCAAACAATTGATGAACAAATTTCACATTTGGAAGTCACTCATTTCCAAGGTGTTTGTATAATGAAACAGATCTCTCCTAATTTATGTTATTGGGCAGTCTTATGGCAGTTGCTTAATCGGTATTTATTCTTTTTACTGTGTGTCAAGAAAGTTCTAATTTTGTTTTAGAATTAGTCACTTCAGATGGACATAGAGGTTAATAGTTCTTAAGAACTTGACAAAAACATGAGCAAAAGCCATGCTGAACAGCAGTGTTAGCATATTTTTGAAGGGATCCCAGGGTTAAGTTGAAAAATAAAAACCAATAAAACATATGATGATAGCTGACTATGAGTTTTCCAGACCAATGAAATTATTAATGCAACATGTTGGTGCATGGGAAAAAAAAGTTATGACAGATAATTCAGTAACAAAATATGTGTTAATATATACTACTTTATTCATACATTTTAATAGAACTATTTATCACAGTAAGAACTGTTAAGGAATTCTGTAGGCATTCTGCCACTGTGGTAAGGAGAATGATGAATCTGATGCAAAGCAGGGGTTTTTAATAATTTATTGGGTCATGAGTTATGGTTTTATTCAATTGAAAATTATTAGATGGGTTTGCCCCAGGCAGTGAACATGGTATATGAAAAAGAAAAATAGATTAAGCAAACACTCGATGAGTTTAATCATTTCAAACAGGGCAGCAGATAAAGGCACTGACAGATTTGTCATTAATTCAGCAGATGTTTTTACCTCCACACAACATAATCACAAGATGGGTGTTATCAGTGAAGCCCTGAAAGTGTGATGATAATAAGAATGAATAGTCTGCATAATCTATTATTTTCACACAATTGATTTATTTTCTCCATGAAAGACAACAAAATATGGAACAGAGGGTAGAAGGTCTCTTTCAAGAATGGTGGCATAAGAATATATTACTTCACTCTGAATTCTGATATCTATTTCTGATTAAATAGCGTGATTCAACATAATTATACCTGGTGGTGAACTTCCCTGATAGAAAATGGAATGAATCACCATTGCTGTACTTTGTCCATGTTCTGATGGTGCTTTTACCACAAATATCATTCATCAAATTTTTATCAAGAACCACTACCACTGGACTCCCACTCAAAGCCCTGCCTATAAGATGCAGCCAAATCCATTTTCTATAACAAATATAAAGCTTCTTTGAGAACTGAGAGAGGATCAGAACTATAGGAGATTAAGATGTATGTCCTCTGTGGTATTCAAGGCAGAGATCAAGGTAGTAAATCTTTTCTGTTCAAAGATTGATCTTGACACCTACAAACAATTTAGAAACTCCCTATGAATCACTACTAAAAATGAGTTTAGCTGGCAAACTCTCTGTTTTCCAGCAGAGTACTCAAATATGGAAACAATATTTTTGAAGTCTTATTGACACATATTATATATAAATAATGTTTTATTTAATGAGTGATTATAGAGGACTACAGCTTATAGCCATCAAGCAATTCTGTTCTGTACTGAAATGAAGACCTTTATTATGATTCCTAAAATGAGAAAAATACCAGTCAGAAAACTAGTCAGAGTAGGAATCTTTAGTGCAAGATAGAAATCTGCTCATAATTTACACTCACTTCAACATTACACTCACAATTCCATAAGAAAATGACATTGCCAAAATTATAAAATTAGTAACAGACAGATTTGAAATTGTCAAAACAAAGATTGTCCTCTTCCACATTCAGTGTCAGTTGCACGTTCTAAGGAGCTAGAAATTGCTGTAAGTTCATGAGAGGTGCTGTAGAGCCATAACACTCTATAATACTTGGTCAAAAATCTTTATTCTCAGAAGCAATTTTTATAGGATTCCCATGGTAGTCAAGGCAAATATGAAGGTATTTTATGTTTCCGGAGGCTACATGGTGCACATCTTTTCAGCGGTGTATGAATCTGCCAGATATCATCTTTTCTGTTCTATAAGTATGAATTTCCAGGTGAACATTTTGGTGTCAATAGCAGCATATTTGAAATTATAACTTTGAGTACGTGGATTTCTTTTATCATTTTCTTTATTCATTTATGTGTATGTGCATTGACTTATCATAGAATTGCTTTTTCAACGCCAGGCAAAATAGCCATAAGCATCTCCAGCACATCATCTTCTGTTTCTCTTGATCATTGCCCCAGTCATGGAAATGTTGAGCACTGTCATCAGTTTCATTTGTAGCTGTAATAGTGCAACACTTAATGAAGAATAATTTTTAAAAGCATGCATCTGAAACTGCTTTTCTAGAAAGAAACAAACATAGAGTTCATGAAACAACAGTTTATATTACACAGTATCTGTGGGGCTGCACGGCAAGTGTCTTATGGAGCCAAAGTTAATACTGTATTCTCCTGGGCACTACTTAGTTCCAAAACTGCACATTACCCTATTTTTTTTCCTCAGTTTCTTGTGAGACCTTCCATCAGCTTTGCTAATGCATCATTTTCAGGCATGTCTGACATTTTCTGGAGATGATTCATTCTACAGCGTTCAACACAGTATCCAGATCACCTGAGTAGATCACAGAAACAGAAACTCTATGGACCAGGATGTAGGAACTGAACCACATTGATGTCAGAGAAAAACAGTTTGATCCTTTCTGTGGCCAGAAAAATATAGTTCTTTTTTTTTAAGGACTTTTATCAATGAAACTCCAATCCTGAATAAGTACTTTGATCTTAAGTGAAGTGGAACAGGAGGTGGTTATTAGATCACCCTGGGTTAACCTTTATGTATGTTTGACAGTCTGCAGATAAGGAGCAGTTATGACCATTTCAATATACTTTTTGCATGAGTAATGTTCATAGCCCATGAATGTAGGAATATTTTTGCCTTTAAATTTTGCTTTATTGAATGTTTTGATTTGTCTCTCTTTTCAGAATGACCAAAGCAATATTAACTACTCTCATCTCCCCCTCCCATCAGACTAGAGGGTAGCTTAGACAGATCTATGATGTAGTTTTTACATCTCTTTGAGTCTTTAAACCACAGTCTGCCTTTCTTTCTCAAGTGCTGTAATAAAAATGACAAGGAATTTGCAGACAGAAGATAAGTGAGTCACAGGAAGAGACAATGCCACTGTGTTATCCAGCAAGAATGGAAGTAAGGTTTCCATACTCTAAACCTCAGAATTGTTAATGAACATTTCAAGAGCAGGTTAGCTACTTAATGACTCTATAAATTACATCTTCCATTCCCCATCCACAGCAGTTGCTGCAAACCTGCGTGACTATTAAGAAAGGGAACATACCTACCATAATGAGAAAAAAGTGTCATTATTTGCCTGAATTAAAGCAGATCTGAGGATAGATGTATACTTTAAACCTGCTGGAGAAGAAACCATAGTAGCAATGACAATATCAAAAGCATAGGTATTAATAGCAAAGATTATATGCAAGTTTTATTCAAAACCTAAAACTTTTCTTATTTTCTCTCCTTCTGTTTCCTTTGCTGCTTTATTTTCCTTTAAAAGAGGGTTTCCAGAATAACTCTTTCATATCAGTATAAATATCTGCTCATTTTTTTCAACATTTGATATTTTAATTTCATAAGAAACCATGTAAACATTAGTCTACATTCTGTTACCTTTTTGTTTTCAATGTGTTATTTTAAATCTACTTTTTTTGATTAAAGGAGAAGGGAGGGGAAAAATACAAAAATGCCTAGAGCTAGTAAGTGGGGGAGTTAGGATAGAATGCAATGTGGCAGCTTAAGTTTGCTGCTGCTGTGCATATAATATAAAATGGTCATTAATGTTATTCAGTAAGGAGACTTGCATAAAATAATTAAATGAACCCTAAGGACGCCTGTCAAACTGTCATATACTCACAAGCAAGGAAGTCACCAACTAGTGCTGTCAGTCAGAGTCTGACATTCTGAAATCCTTCAAAAAGTGTTAAGCATTCAAAACTCTGCTAGTAATAAACCTGGCAACAGTAAGATAAGCTGGCCTGCCACAGCCTCAGGATTCGTTTGCAAATGACACTGCGATATGACTCAGTACCCTTACATTTGGAAGAATCTAGTTCATTTTTTTAATTTGTTCAAGGAAGAATCAAAGACATGCTTTACTCTTCCCTGCAGCAAGCACGCTTATTTTCCAATTTGTAAATAAGTGACTATTGGCTTTTGGTGAACTGCAGTACATATTGACCAGTCTGCATAAATCAACTTAGGAGACACGTAGTGCATGGTAATTTCCATCAGATAAAGATTTATCTGACCTTTTTTTATGTTTTTTTAAAAACTTTTTTCTGGGAAAATATATGTGATAACACTAACAGCTGTATGAGATAGTTTAGCCATTGATGCTGGATGCTTCATTTTAGCAAACCAAGTCTTCACTGGAAATAGGGTCACTTGCAGTAATTACTTTAACAGAGAGCTAGTAATGATCAGAAAATGGTTATTGCCTGATCTAGCATATTATCACTGTCATTTCCAAAGTGCCTATTAACAATAGTATCTTAGTGCCAACTGTGTAATTTACAATCGTTAAATGCACTCAGAAAACTACAGCTTCTTGCTCTTTATAAAGTTACACACATCCACTGAGCAGGTTTAGGATTTTTCTTTTTCTACTTCTACCTTTCCTTTCTTATATTTCTTCTTTCTTTTTCCTTCGTTTTTTTCTCTTCACTTTCTGATTTCTTTTTTCCTTGTATTTTTTCGTCTCTTCCTTTTCTCTTTTCTCTTTCCTTCCTCCTTTCCTTTTTTCCTTTCATCTTTCTTTTCTTTTCACTCTCTTTCTCATTCCCTCTTTCATTCTCTTCTTCCTATCCTATTCTTTTTCTTTGTCCTTTATTCTTCTCCATGTGTCTCTCCTTTTTTCCCTTTTCCATTTCCTACTCTTGCCCTAGCTCTTCTTTATCATTTGCTTGATTTGTTAATTTTGAAATGCTTTCAAAAGAAATGTGTTGCAAATTGTGCCCTAGGGGGAAAAATGTTTCAAATTTGAGAATGTTCCTTCTAATAAAATATTTAAAAGGAGGAGCTTGTAAGAGAAAAAGTCCAAGGTTAACTCATGCCAAGACACTTGGTCTCAGCTGACTTTGTAAATTTAAAAGGTGAGTGACTAAGAACCAGTCATCTGACCTCTTTTTGTAGTCACTGAGGGAAAGTAACAGCTGTAGAGTTTCACTCAATTCATCCTATCCACACTGTCCAAAATGAGTCAAAAATCTTCTCTGGAAGATGTCTCTTCCTTTCTGCTGTGTATGAAAAAGACTTCAACAAGTAGTTTAGATTCAACTGTCTATATATAATGTATATACCTGAAGTTTGTTGATATTAAGCACATCTTTTTTAAGTTCTTTATGTTCAATGAGTTAGGACAGTAGATAAATCCTTGTTCCTTTCTCATCATTTGGCAGTGTCAAGGACCAGAGTAAAGGTTGCCTGGCTCCAAACATCCGGGTGGGAAAGAGGAGGGGGCAACAGGGTGAGCTCTGCGTAGGTGTGATGGCAGCTGCTACCCCTCCACCCCCTTGAGCCTTAGAAGGTAACCGCTGGTCTGCACTGTAATGGGGTTGGTCAGCTGGATAGCTCTGATGTGAGCCCTGAAATGTTGGTTGTCAACCACATGGCCTTGTTGCAAGGCCCGAGATGGGTGCTACGAGTGCCTAAAATGCAGGCACAAGTGTGACCTCAGGCTGGGAAGGGCCCTAGTCGAAGGGAACTGATAAAAGCACTGAGACATATGTGCCACGTGGTGCGCTCTGCTATCCTGGATTCAAAGGGGTTGAGACAACACTGGATTCATGGGTGGTGTCTATCTCTCTTTTTATCTGTTTATCTCTTTTTCTCTCTCTATTTTTCTCTCTTATTCTCACTTTTTCTTCTCTTATCTTCTCCTTCTCAATTATACAAATTGCATGCACTGCGAAGTATCCTGGTAATGACTCACTAAGTATCGTGGTCAATGTTTGGCTAAGGGCTTTGTTCCCTAAGGTGAGTTGGGTTAAAATTTGCACTACATATGAATGCTGTGAGTTTTACCGATTTGCCTTTTGCCAAGTGTCTTATTCTATATGGGCAAGCCAAAATTTATAAGTGAAAATTACGTGTTGTTAAACTTCCTAAGAATTGCATTATTTCTCCCACACACTGCCCAGAGTAATTAAAAATTACAGGCACAAGTCTCAGGCTGGGAAGGGCCCTAGTCGAAGGGAACTGATAAAAGCACTGAGACATATGTGCCACGTGGTGCGCTCTGCTATCCTGGATTCAAAGGGGTTGAGACAACACTGGATTCATGGGTGGTGTCTATCTCTCTTTTTATCTGTTTATCTCTTTTTCTCTCTCTATTTTTCTCTCTTATTCTCACTTTTTCTCCCTAGTCGAAGGGAACTGATAAAAGCACTGAGACATATGTGCCACGTGGTGCGCTCTGCTATCCTGGATTCAAAGGGGTTGAGACAACACTGGATTCATGGGTGGTGTCTATCTCTCTTTTTATCTGTTTATCTCTTTTTCTCTCTCTATTTTTCTCTCTTATTCTCACTTTTTCTTCTCTTATCTTCTCCTTCTCAATTATACAAATTGCATGCACTGCGAAGTATCCTGGTAATGACTCACTAAGTATCGTGGTCAATGTTTGGCTAAGGGCTTTGTTCCCTAAGGTGAGTTGGGTTAAAATTTGCACTACATATGAATGCTGTGAGTTTTACCGATTTGCCTTTTGCCAAGTGTCTTATTCTATATGGGCAAGCCAAAATTTATAAGTGAAAATTACGTGTTGTTAAACTTCCTAAGAATTGCATTATTTCTCCCACACACTGCCCAGAGTAATTAAAAATTACCTTCCCCTAAACCTGACGAGCAGACTGGGGCTTTACAGGCAGACATTTTCTTACTCTGTTTGTATCTTAACTCCTGAACTGATTTTCTCCAGCCTTAGCTTCTCATAATTTGGGATATCTTTAACTCTGAAGTACCTCTTAGTAAAAAAGCTGTCTAATTTAATCAATCATTAGCATTTAATTAATGAAAATGTATAGCACCTTTTACATAAAACCCTTAACAGTCTCTGATTAGTGGATTTGTCCTTTCCTGCAAATAAGTGTAGACATAGTAATTCAAGCATATAGAACAGTTTGAGAATACTGATAGTCACAATTTTTAATAGTTTGCTTTCATATTCATGGTCCAAAATTTATTGTGCCCTTCTACAGAAATTCCTGTTTAAAGGACCTGATTATAAAAGTCAATTTAGTAAATGTGGACCCTAGTGAATGCCCAGGATGATAGCAGAACTGTGTCTAAACAAAGGTTAGAATCCAGATCTCTCAGTTACCGGAAAATTGGAGTATTGATATGGAGGTTGCATAATGCAAAGTGTATTTGCTTTCAGATCTTGCTGAGTGAGCCCCTTTGAGGTGAGTTGAGTGAGTTTTCTATACACCTAATAGCATATCAGTGCTGTGTCAGGTAAATAGATTGATTATTAGTGCATTTAATTCTTGTCTATTACTACGTAATTCAATAACATTTTGAGTCATGAAGGGATTAAAGTGAACTAGCACTAGTAGTCAGCATTTCCATCCATAACATAGTATTTACTACTGAATTAGAAAAGTCATTGAAATTGCTCCTCTTGTCTTATTTTTTGAAATTATATTGACCATCTAACATTAATATTTAGCATGTCACCATTTAAAAAAAGTAATAAATTATTTCCTGAAACTCTACATCACATCTCCAATGAAACTGGAAAATTTCTATATGAACAGTGTTTCAAGGTAAGCCGTTTGCATTTCTTTGCAATTAAAATGCAAAATTTACTTCCTAGTGATCTCCCTAAGGGTTTTTGATGTCTATCATCACTATAAATCCATGTTTCCTAGGCAGTAAACAAGACTTGCATTGTTTTCTGCTGAAATAATCACTTTTGTAGAATGAGATTTCAGTTTGTTTTAATCCTTTTAGCCTGTGGTTATTTTCCCTCAGTCATTATAACTTTAACTTAAGTTTATTTTAAGTAGTTATTCATGCACATGTATCTTTCTAGTCCAATCCATTTCCACACCATTTTTCACCAGCAGTCAAGCTTAGCTAGAAGAAAACAATGAAAAAGATGTTGCTTTAAGTACTGGTGAGTTTTCTATTACATCCCTCATTAAAATAGAATTAAAAATAGATAACACTATAGGTATGTGTTTTTGTATGTTCAAAGCCCTACAAATATATTTAGCAAACACTTGAACTGGCAATTCTTGACTTTTGTAGCTGTCATTGGTTGTCTGCTTTTATGATATGATAGTGTCTGATCTCTGGTCATCTCTTATTTTTTTTGTCATTAAATTTGAGCATTAAAGTGGAAGGACTTCGTAAAATCAAAGTATAAACTGACTCTTCAGAACGGTCATGAAGAAGCGAAAATCAACTACTTGAACAGACAGTGTGCTCTGCTATAACATGGCGATCTGCTTTACAAATTGTCTTCATATTTATAATCTGCCTTTTGATCAAGTTCTAAAAAATTGCTTTCAAGCTTGGATAATGAATTTACTTGTATTGTCACTTGTCCTAAAATTTCTGTGGCATATGCTCAATTTCTTTATTTAGCTTACATGTGGTTGTGGCACTAAACATAATTTAAAATCTGATGGTTGTGTTGTGCCCCAATCAGAAGTAGGGGTACCCTCATGGGAGTGGAATTATACCCCACAGACACTGATAGGAGTTTGCCTCTTATTTCAACAGCTTTAAAATTAAGCTCTATAGCTGGAGCATGACTACAAACCCCAGAAAATGTTTATAAGACAATAATGTTTATAAACCTTTAGCCTTATTGTGCAAAATCTGCATGAAATAATATGGCTAATGAAACCAGACAAACAGGCAAAGGTGCTCAGAGTGATGCAGTCACAGCACTGGATTCAGAGTCTGCTTCAAGGATTTCTTTAAAGTTAATGTAATCTCTGGCTTCATGAACAATGATGGGGTTTTGTTAGGGGGTTTTTTGTTTTGTTTTGTTTTTTTTCCAATAGCAATTTAAGATTTTTGCAAGCATGTTGATTTTTCACAGGTAAACACAGCACATTAAGTATTTAGGTCAAAATAATTGCTTAGTGCCTAGTCATTCAGACTAAGGCAAACAGTAATAAAAACATTAAGAGAGGATATGCTTTGGGTTTCTTTCATTAAAATTTCCATTAAATTTGCTTCTTTCTCTTCTTTTCTGCTTTTATTACAACTCCTTGCCCATGTATTTCTTATCTTTACCTTGCTTTGCATTTTTTTGTATGTTTCTTTCAGCAGACTCCCTCCACAGACCCCCCCCCCATCCCTCTCTACCTCCTCTTTCTTTCTCTTTCACTGATTCCAACTGTTTTGGAATTTTCTCTGCATACAGTAAATGACTTTATTTTCTCATAATCTGAACCCAGCTAAACCCCTTGTAAGTCATAGAGTAGAATGCAGCCTACATCACTGAGAAAATGGCAAAATAAAATCTTTGAAGGTAGTAGAGCAAAAAAGGCTTTTAGATCATTATTTAAGAAGCTACATAAGTGACTTCATTTCAGAATATTCTACATGACCACAACAGGCATTCAGCTCTGTGCCTATATACTCAGTTTGTCTTCAAAAAGGGTGGCTTCATTTCCTAGCATACATTTATTTATTTATTTTTATGTCACATTTGGTAATACCATCTAAAATATTATAATCTTTCTTAATTTTCTCTATTTTCTGGAAATCCAATTGTTGCTTTGATAAAAAAAGAAAAAAAGTACTTTGAATTTATATGTCACTTTCAACTTCTAAACTCACAGTTATTTCAAACTGATTGTTTTATTGACAATAATTGTTGAAGAATTTAAAGATTTTTACATAGATATATACTTCATCATGCTTTCAAGTGAAAAGCTTGCAGTACAATAGAAGATTTGGAATTAAACTGATAATACTTTCAACATTTTCTTATAATTATTATTCCTTTGAAATTTATACCATTGTATACTTTCAGGATTTCTGAAAACTCTTCCTTGGAGGTCATATAGAAAGCAAGTTGCTACTTAGATATTTTCACAAGACGTCTATGGGAAGACAAAAAGAAGTGGATGACTTCACCCCTCATGTGCATATTAACAGTAGAAGTGATGTCCATGGCAGGAAAACAAAACTGCACCCTTTCAAAAATAGATCTCCTCTGAGAGAACTAGACCAATGTGTTGTATTTCATTGAAGACAAACTTATGAGGGACCTGTTACAGAAATGTTAAAAAAGTTGAATCAAACTTCTGAACAAACAGCAGAAACTCTTTACAGGTTGCTGGGTCTATCATAAAATCCCAGTATTTACTATGTAAAATGTGATTCCTGTGTTTCCATAATCCTAGTTTTGCATTTCTACCCTTTACTGCCTCAAAACAATTTTTATTAAGGAAACAGGGCGCAGTTAGTACATCACAGCACAAGAGAGATCAGAGAGGAAATTTTGATATCCCAGTGAAAAGAGTCACCCCTTGCAGTCTGTCTATCCACCATTCCATACATAAAACACCTTTATTTTTGTATTCATTTTAAAAACCCTCTTCTGAGGCAGAAATTTAATAAAATCAAAACTAACGAGATAAATAGTAGTTCTTTACTTTCACAGACACTTCCAAACATTACCTTCTGGGTCGTCTATAACAAATGCCCGAGAGAAGGAGAAGCTGACAGTTACAAAAGGTTGTACACTTAATCTCTTCATCTCGTATATGCAAGTAAATTGTCATACTTATATATGTGTAGAAATATCTGTTCATTCTGTAACTATTTGTACTTTCCATATGGAATGCATAACAAATGACATCAATCACTTTAGCAAGCAAAAGATAATTATTTGAAAGCAATTCAGTCTTTAGATTTACTTAAGTAGCCTAAACAATGCAAAGAGTGAGGAAGGAAGAGTAAAGGAAAGCCAAACAGCAAACCATGATGAAATATGAGGGAAATTTACCTATAGCTTTTTAGTAGCCCACAGTAACATAGCATTCAAAGTGCTAACAGTCTTTCTGCAATAGAAATAAAAAGGAAGGGAGAGAGGAGAAGATTATGTTTGGGTTTTTCTTTTGTTTTTTCTTGGTTTTGTTTCTTTTTAGCATTAGTCTGGGATCTCTTATGATCTGTAAAATCTTCCAAATACATGAAATTTCATTTCCTGTGAACAAATACTTTTTGTATCCATTTGCTATGAAGGCATATTGACTTCTTAAAAGAATGGTAAGGATAGAGAAGAAGAGTCCAGAGAAGAGCAAGGAGGCTGGTGAAGGGACTCGAGCACAGGTGCTATGAGGAGAGGCTGAGGGAGCTGGGGTTGTTTAGCCTGGAGAAGAGGAGGCCTTTATGGAGACCATAATCAGACATTGGAACGGGCTGTCCAGGAAGGTGGTAGATTCACCATCCCTGGAAGTTTTCCAGATGAGACTGGATGTGGCACTTGGTGCCATAATCTAGTAACCACGGTAGGGTTGGACTCAATGTTGGACTCAATTTGAGATCTTTTCCAACCCAGCTGATTCTATGATTCTATGAATATATGATTCTATGAATATAATTCTCAATACATTTAATTTAAAAATAGTTAAATTGGTCTTTCATTTGAAGAAACCTGAAGAGATATGACTGATTTCAGCAGTATTTTAAATCATAAAGACTAAGGAAAACAAAACAATTATAAAACCCCCTGATTCATCATTTTCCTTGCCAGAAATGCACCTAGAGGGTCTGAAATGTAATTACTGCAAACTTTACAAAAGACTTATGCTTACTGTGAAACTTTCATGGGACAAAGTAACCTTTACATCTTTGAGCATGTCTGTCTTGAGACACATTAAATTTATGCATAGTCTAAATAACTATTTGAAGACTTTTGAACAAGAAACAATGACTTTTAAACAGTTTGGAGAAGAGAAAGTGGTCTGTAAAGTCAAATTTACACAGTGGGCTAAAACAGTTCTGATAGTGAAATTTACTGTTACTGAACCATAGGAACATTAACAAAGCATTTTCTGAAGAAAGGTAGTTCTCATCTATGACATAGCAAATTTGCTTTCTGAAGACACAAAAAGAACAGAAGAGCCATTTTTCATGCAGGCAGTGTCTACTGAAAGGAAAAACAAATCTGGAACAACATTACTGGTAGTATACACTGGGAAATAAATATGGAGGTTAATAATTATTTTAATTCATATCAGAAGTGTTAAAGATTCTAACAGTGCTTTGTAAAAAATAATTATATATATTACAAATAGACTAAACTTTGGGCAGTATATTGATTTGATAAATTGAAGAGGAGAGGTAGGAAACAATATTAGATGCAGCAGCTTTTTATTCAAGGCAGCTAATGTGTATAACTAGAGAAGTCAAGAAAATTAGGAGGTCATTTGACATATAACTGCAATTTGGAAATGAACACAAGTTTTAAGCATGGAATACTTCATTTAAATCAGTCAGCCAAATGAAAACCTTCAAAAGGCTGAAAGATATCAAACCTAAAAATATTCAGAAGCTAAAGTTCATAAAATTGAGGAAAGAATGTGAAAAGAAAAGAAAAGAAAAGAAAA